>NW_022639452.1:2483649-2497472 GCF_010583005.1 Odontomachus brunneus
TCTCTCTCTCTCTCTCTCTCTCTCTCTCTCTCTCTCTCTCTCTCTCTCTCTCTGTCTGTCTTGAAAGATCTTTTTCTTAACAAGTATATTTAAAAAGCACATCATACTATTCATATACCCGGGTTGCTTGAATTGAAATTTTGACCATATATTAATATGCAGTTTTAATATGTAGTTTTCGACGCCCTTTCTTTCTGAAAAAATCCCTTTCTCGAAAGGCGTATTTAAAAAGTATATTTTGCCAAAATATTTTTCCGAGAAGATGTTTTTGATTTGCGTGATATTAGACGCGATCTCTCTCGTGAGACCATGCCGCAAATCGCGTGTTCGTTACGGCGATAAGGAAGCGCTTGCTGCTCGGCGGCCAGCGAAAATATTGACAGAAAACAGCCGTCCGAAGTTAATTAAACTCGCCGAGCTGTGTTGCCAGGGTACCTTCGTCGCGCCGGCCGGCCGGCCGGCATACACTTCGAGTAGTAATTTCCTGATTGTGTGTGCGTGGATCACGACGACCGAACGAAGTGGACAAACAGCACGAGTTTCCCCAGCGGTACGTGTTTCTAACCCGAAATTGTGTCTTTCGACGTTGTGTCCACACTGTGTACTCGCGCCGTACATCGCCAACCCTTTGCCTGATTAATTCGCCGTCTTCGGCGGAGCTAATCTCGATATTAATTTGCGGCGTTATTGAAACAGCGAGCGCCACTCCGCTGGCCGCGTAATTGACATCTGAAACGTTTCGCCCGCGAGTTTACACGCGAACGAGTCGAGCTTGCGGGAGAGAGCGAGCGGGTAGCGATGTCGAACTTTGGCAAATAATATCGGCGAGATCGATGAACGTGCGCGCCCGCGAAGGATGACGGTCAACGTCGAGGGAAAGAGAACGAGAGAATTCTTCGTGCCATATTAGACACGATCGCGCTGCGTATCGAGACTCGAGACCCGCTTCAACTTGTCACGTCACTCGTCGCGCCGCGTGTTGTCGGATTTAAAGCGTATCGTCGCCCGGCACTTGTCATGCACGAATCTTGTAAAGTAACGCCACGTCATGCTCTCGCCCTTTCTCGACTCCGCTCGAGTCACGCTGGAACGGTCCAGTCTCCTTCAGATGTAGGGTGTGTATCCTCTTTTTCCTCCGTGTGCGCGCGCGCGCGCGCTATCTCCTCTCCTTTTGGACCCTTCTCTCTTTCTCTCTCTGTTTCTCTCGCCCCCTGTCCCGCGTGTTTGCCCTCTCCCAGGGCCCCTGTCTCTCAGGTTGGCTTATAATCCTGAGATATGAGCGCGTATTATGTGGAATAGTAAGTTGCGAGAGGCTACCGGAGGATGCGCGCAGCCAATGGGGAACTGGTGTGAACTCTCGGCGAATAACCCCGAGGAACATGTATATTCCTAGATATCCGCTGGGAGACTAACGCGGCGGGAAGGGCAGATTACCGGTGAAATCTAAATCAAGATCAGACCTACTGGACTTCCGAGCAACCGGATAACAACTTCAAGGCTGCACGTTGCAGCGACGTCGGCCGCACCTTAAACGCTACTCCGGATTTATGGTGCGGCGTCGCGTCCGCGAACTTACCCGCGGCTGGTCGTTATTGTCGTTTACAACGATTGCCTCGCGTCACCAGTGTTCTTTTGTCTTTTAGACGGGTCAACCTCGTTATGTAAAAGTCCGAAGCGAATCTAAAGAGGAAAGACAAAAATAAAGAGAGAGGGAGAAAAGGACCGCGAGTCTCGCGTCGGATGGCGTCGATATTAATGTAAGTTTCGGATACATCGTTTGTAAAGTGACACTCTCCATTCAGTTGCCGCGTATCTGACGAATATCTCGCGAGTCGATATTAGGAACGCGCGCGAGCCAGCACCGCCGCCTGGCGCAGCCGGGCTTATACCTCACCCGCTCCTTAGTCAACGTTTGATTTTGTATGCGCGCACCGGCGAGAGAAAACCCGGGTAGAGAGATAGAGTCAAGACGGTAGGCAGATGACGCGTCAGATAAGACGTCCTTAGGGCTTAGTTGAGGAACCAACGTGGCTACCGTGCTGCGCCTTTTCTCGCGTGGATCGAGGACCACCCCAAGGGTCGCGAGCGTCGGAGAATGGAGGCTCGCTCGCTCTCTCCCGGCTCTCCTCTGACGGAGGGGGGCCTCCTCTAGGATTTCATCCGGGAGTCCTCCTGCGGGGTATCGCGTGTAACTGGAATTATCGGCGCACAATAGGAGAAATCCCTCCGTGCCCCGGCAGGTCCCCCGTTCGCTGCCTCTTCATCAACCGCAGCGATCTTGCCGCGAGAATGATTCTAAAGCGGAACGGGAGGGCCGATCTGTGCCAATAAGAACTCGTAGAACGAGCGGGAGAACGTCGCGACGGCGCGGTTCCACATTGTTGCTGTTGTTCGGTTCGTTGTTCGGCCCGACATCGACCAAGGAGGCAACCAGCGACACAATAAGTCCCATATCACAGTGGATCAAAAGCCGCGAGCGTAAGAGAGAGCGAGAGAGCGAGAGAGCGAGAGAGCGAGAGAGAGAGAGAGAGAGAGAGAGAGAGAGAGAGGGAGAGAGGGAGAAAAGGAGATAGACGGTGGGAGAGACGGACAGCGCGAGGGGGTGGAACGAGTGTAAGACGAGCGAGGTCGGTGGTGGCGGGATGTGTCGGGCTCATAACTCATAAGCTGAGAAACCCCATCCTCCCTAAATCTTTGCGAAACACACTGGCTTTGACGTTTAGCCCGGGCGAAGAACCGTTGTTACATTATGCAGCAGCAGCAGCAGCAGCGCCTTTCGCGGAGAACGAGGAAGAGGCGGGAGGGAGGGAGGGAGGGAGGGAGAGAGAGAAGGAGAAAATTCGTGAGAGAGCGAAGTAGGTAGGAATGGGGCGAAGGGGGACGAAAGGATGAGATGCTGGACGGATAAATCCTTTTTCGTCGGACGGACAATAAAGCGTTACTCTACCGCTTGCCGTTCTACGCGTCCGGCAAAATGGCAGACCGATGCCTGTGATGCCGGCTCGGAATTAGATCGCCGTACGGTGATGCTTCAGTCACGGTCATGTGACGATGCCACTAGGCGGTGGCCACGCGCGGCTACAATATCGTTTCACGCAGGTGTCCACCGCCGATTTCACCGGCTCCCTCGACTTCGCGAACGTGAGGGATTTTGCACGGCCTGACGCGATTAAGAACGACCGAGGGATTCTTCTTGTAGCGATATCCGTTTTTAAGAGTTGCCCGTGCGCCGGGATCCTCCTATTATATGAGATCTGAGGTCTAGAGCGGAGCGGATCATCAGACTCTAAGAGGTTTTTAACCCCAAGGTGTGAATAAACTCTACATAAGAACGAGGAATATAAGGCTGTTTCTTAAAAGTGACATAATTTCCCTCTAATTGATAAAACATTTAATAAAATGTTTGACAAAATTTCCATTTTGGTTCTACAAAGACCCGCGGCTAGTAGAAAATTAATATCGCGAACTTGGAATTAATTTAATAATGTCATAGCGATAATTCTGTTGATTTTTCCGCGGCTTCTGACTGCGCCGCATGGACGTTCTCTGTACTGTTGATGATCGTGGCGAAAAGTAGAAGCGGGATGAATCGTGAGAGAGGATGAAAAGGGCACGAGACGCACGGTGGTTCGATTACACGATGCGAGGGAAGCCGGCGGCCCTCCAGAAAACCGAGCCCGGCATAATGTTCTCTTTCTCTCTCTCCCTCCCTCCCTCTGTCCGGGCAAAGTACCGTGTGTGTCTCCCGCGGTATTCCTTGTCTCCTCCTTATTTGACCCGCGGACCCGCCGGGTTAGATTCCTACGCGGTGCCCTCGCGTACACAATGCGAGTTATTGCGGCATCCGCGTGTTCGGACGAGCAGCGGTTGGCCGCCCGCCGCTGGCGCCAGCGGCGGCCGACTTGGTCCTCCCGAGGCTGCATAAATCCTTTGGCCGTGAGCCGCGATCGTACGACGACTCCGCCGGCTCCCAACTGGAGTCGTGCCCCTTTCGCGTCGTCGTCGTCGTGTCGACCTTCGCGATATTCGACGTTTGATCGTTAACCCTTTCGGCAGCGGTCTCATCTTGGAGGAGTGACTCAGCTTTTCGAAAAAATCGCCTTGTTCCTTCGACTCGACTCGCAATCCCCGAGCGCGTTCCGAATTCACATCCGTGTCCTTTCCACGAGAAAAGCCACGGCAAAAACCGCGTATCTATCGCTCGGCTCTCGCTCGCGATAGACGGATTTAAGGCCGGTCGCTATAGCTCCGCGATTAAATGCACTGCGGCTTGACGATCCATTAACCGTAACCGATGAATGTCCGCTAATTAAGGCTATTTATATCAGTAAAATCGTCCACCCACGCTACGCCGCAACCGCCCTGTTCCTCACCTCGCCTCACCGCCGCGCGCAACTGCCTAAGGGCGGAAACTGGAAAGTTGCCATATCGGTGCGGGCGGGGAGGGTCCGACAAAAAAAGCAAAAGATTATCTCCCGGTTTTCACGCGCTGCAAAGCGCCGAGGGAGACAAGGCGCGCGCGAGAAAGAGGAAGACAGGGAAAGCGAGGGGGAGAGAGTGGGTGAGTCTACGGTCGCGCTTCTACGCTCGCGATTATCTTATAAAAATTCACAGGTCGCAAGGCACCAGTGCGTGTTACTATGGAAACTAGAGCCCGCGCGCGGCTCTCGCTCGTGCCGACAACGTCCTCCGAGCAATAGAAAAGGAGCAACGGAGGAACCTCCGCACACTTACTAAATCCCCCGTGGAAAAAAAGCTGATATCTTACGCCGCTCGGATATCTGCGAGAAATGCCTTCAGCTTTCCGTGGCTTACGTCAAATGGAATCGCTAGATTCTCGCGTCCCCGATATCGATACACTCGACGTGTCTCGTGCCGCGCGAGAAGTGCACGGAAAAAAGATTTCACCTCGGTTAGCTGAATGGGGAGCAATTTAAAGCTCGCTGATAAAAAATAATCTCTGCTGCTGTAACATTTGTCTAAACATTTAGCTGCCGTAAAACTCTGTTGTGATAAGTGAGAGCAATTGACTGAGTAGAAACCTACAGGAATCTTCTTGTTCTTATAACCAAGTTCTCCGCCCTTAAGTAATAAAAAATTCAGTTAACGAAGTTGTTTTTTCCGTGTATGCGTCCTCGTTACATATGCGATTGTATTTATCGCGATGGTTCTCAATTTGTGAAACTCACTTTAGAAATAATGACACGCGCGATGTGCATAATTTGCGAGAGCGCGTCATCTCGAATTTTTGTGTATTAATTTATTGGCTTACAAATCGCGCCGCTATAAAGATTTCCCCTGAGTCCGATGAAACGCGGATTTTGAGCTTGCGGTTTTCCACTACTTCCTCCTCTCTCCCTTCACCCTCCCATCAGGATCGTAATCTGACCTTCTTGACGCAGCCCTACCCACACGGATCGAAAATCGTATTCGAATGATTTTCAAGCGAGACGCATCGAAGGTGGAGTCGTGCGAGGTATCGACAGGGATGGGCGGAGGGTGCAAGTGGAGGATATGGTCGAAGAGGTAAAAGGCGAGTGGCGAAGTCACGGAAGAGAGCGAGGAAAGGGAAAGGGAATCGGGAGCGTTACGTCTGAGGGATGAGAAGGGGAGGGAAAGGCGCGGGCGGATAATATACTTCACGAAGTACGCTCGTCAAACACAAGCGCGAGCAAGCGGAGCCCGGATATATTAGAGGATGCATCTCCATAAAAGTTGGAGCCGAGCAGCGAGTCAACATCCCCCTCGCGTAAGGAAGACGGAGGTGGCCGCGGAGAAACGAGGAGTTCAGCTGGGGGAGTAGGACGAATCGCGTTCCTTTTTCCGCTACTGAGACGCGCGCGCGCGCGCGCGCGAGGGAGAGAGAGAGAGAGAGAGCCTTGGCGAGAGCAAGGAAGCGTCTTGCGGCAGCAATCACCGATATTGAGGGTTTCATTTCGTCCCTACGACGACGGTAAGAGCCCGGGGAAGAGGCGGATGCGGGTAGTAGCTCGAAGGACGCGGCGTAGGAGGGCAAGGGGGAGAGCATGACTCTCGGATCGCACGCGTAGGGTGCCTCCTTCAGACTGGTCCAGAAGAGTACGTGCTGCCGGATACCGTACGAAGCCACCTTCGTAAGCTTTATTCCTCTCTTCGACGGCGACCCTTGCCGATAACGTTGCGGGTTCCGTAAGAGCGGGGTGGGGAAGACTAAGGGTTAGGATCGTCGCCATCTTTCAGCGAGCTGGAAAGGATCTCTTTGACGAGAACTTGCTAACTTCGATACTATCGGTACACGCTTATCGGTTTTCCGATATTTGTCGATTGGCCCGAATTCTATATATCCAATCAAAAATTTATCTTGCGATTTTGATCAGATTGATCAGAGATTGACCCCAATCATTGTCTGGTTCCTATAATGTATCGTTATCGGGTTTTAATTTTTCCTAAGGTTTTAATCATTGATAATCTTTATTGTTAATAAGATTCTAATAAGTCATGCAGCGTTACGTGACTTCTCAGGACTCAATAATATTATCTCATACAAATCAGATAACCAAATAGGATCAACCTGATAGTGCCACGGGATGAATTTATAGTCAGGGTGGCTCTTTCTCTGCCTACATCTGTGTATTTGAAAAAAGATTAGTAAAAAGTCTGGAGTATACAGATAATGTTCGCAGACTGTGTCATCTGCATTTCGGTAAGAAGTTTATTCACTGTTGACTTTACTTTATCCATCTTTCAAATCGATCAGATTATTTGGAGACAAGCTGGATTACCTGTGAATAATTAGTAATCCGACGTTAAATAAAGCTTTCCTGACGGATTTCTCACCGCGGACGGGTTCCCCGCGGCGGTTTGTCGTCACATGGGACTTCTTCCTCAATCGGAACGGGAAATCCCGTCCTACCTCCCACCGAGTTTCGCTGTTTAACTCAGTTGGGCGATTTTTGCGAAGAAACCTTTTTATCTGCGATCTCTTTTAATAATTAGATACACTAGTAGCCTTAACCCAAGAACCGACTGCGCAGATCAGTCCGTTCGGGCAAAGTTAATCCCGAAGTAAGGAGTGTTTGGTCCTGCAAAAGGGATTAGGATGTTCTCATCGCTAGACGGATGGATAGTTTCTCCCCCTCACTCTCTCACGCTCTCTCGCTCTCCTCGCCTCCGTTGCTTCTCAGGCTCCTCCGGTCGTGCGAGACCAGTTTCGCACTTTGTGCACAGCCAGTGCTCCCTTAATCCGTATTCATCAGCAGTTATAGGCATCCACGAGTGCAGGGTAAGAGGCTAATCCGGCTCATCCGCGCTCAACTGAGAGAGAGGGAGACCCGCCTCTATGGTTCTGGGTCATCTCCGAGAAACGCGTACAACGCGTCCGTGCAGTGAGCATTCTAAAATAGTGAGCTGAGACGCGCGCGCGCCAAGGATTGATCTCTTGCGGACCCTCTCATCCCCCTCGAGGAACTTGGTCTCGTCATTCGCGCGGAAAACGGACGAAATTTCCGGGCGCGACGCGTTGCGTATTAAATCAATTGTGGTTGCGGATGCGCGAACCACCTATTCCTGGCGGTGAGATCGATTCGCGACGACGATATCAATTCTCGCCGATCGGGAATACATTCACGATGGCGCGCGGAAGTCGAGCGAGCTTAGCCACCGGTAGGAGATAAACCGGATGCGCCGGTAGACAACGTCGAATGGCAGATGGTTTAGCGCGGGTGTGCGTTTCCCTCTGGATATTTGTATCCGTGTGACTAGGGTCACGAGAGGGAGGGAAGGGGGCGAGACAGAGCGAGAGGAGGGCGTCGCGACGCGGACTAGGCGAGACGAAGCGAGGCGAGGCGAGGCGTCGTGCCGATAAATCAAATTGACTGGTGCGACGTCGAGCGCAGCCAGAGTCCAAGCCCTCTCTCCTCTCTCCTCTCTCCCCTGATCTCTCTCGTTCTATCTCTATCTTTCTCTCTCTCTCTCTCTCCCCCTCCCTCCCTCTCTCCTTCCGTGCCTCTACATTCGCCCCGACAGAACGGCGACCGTCCATATACAACGTGTCCAATCGCAAATCCCTTTAATTCGTTCCTTGCAGTATAAGTTTAATCCGAATTAAACTGCACGGGACGGCACATAAATTCGACCCTTGGCCGAGCATTAAAAGGAGCGCCTGTGCGCGCTCTCCGACGGGATCAGCCGCGGCGCTACTCTGCATTAAGTGTCTCACATACGACGCGCCGGGTATCGCCGAGCCATGAAATCGCATCGTTCACATCATACAGCTATCGTTCGCGATGTCGTGATACTCTACTGAGGGTAGGAGGGGGGAGGTGGATTGCGGGGCGATCGGAGTCGAGTTATCGTCGCTGTGTCATCGAGAGAGAAAGAGAGAAAGAAAGAGAGACAAAGTTAGGCCAACGAGTAAAGAGCATGATATTAATAAACGCGGCGATTCGTCAAAACGTTATTTCATCGTACTTGACACGAGTCTCTGAAAAGTCACGGCATAAGCTATTCTCTTTTTATCCTTTTTTTTTGCCGCTCACGTATCGCCATTGTTACTTCTTCTCAGAAGCTACACTAAACGCGGTAACAATAGCGCGTGGGTATCGGCGAATTGCGAAACTCGCGGTTCATTGATGGAGCGTCGGCAAAGTGGCGTGTTTCAAGAAATCCGCTGACGTTCCTGAAAGCGATCAAGTTGCGTTACACAGGAAGTACAAGTTTCTGCATTAATACACGCCGCGCTAGACTCAGGAAACAGGAAGCAGCGTTGCGAAACGTTGTCAGTATTTGGATTTCGGTGTAGTAAGCAGTAGCCAAGAACTCGCGGGTTTCTCTCGGATAACACGCGTGCCGATGGTCGCTCGGGCTCTCTCGAGCAATTTTTCAAAAATTTCAACTAGAACAGTTGACCAATTAGTCGAGATTTGCGCTGAAATAGACGAGGTGCGTCCCGACGCGAATCAACGGCGGTTGCACTTTAATCCGTGAAGTCTCGGGCACGTTCTGACGGTGACGTGCGAAGAATGATCATCAAATAATGCTCGCGCGTATCCGGCTGTCGCGAATGCTCGTAATGAGGGAGACACGCGCGTATCGCAATCCGAGAACGGCAGATCGGGCCGAGGGGTCAGGACCACGCGTCGACTACCATCGTCGATACGCGCTGGGGTGACTCGGCCGCCCTTTGTGCACTTTATGGGTTTGACATTACGTTATGATTATTCACGGGGCTACTGTGTTTTATTACCGGCCGCCGGTTTCGGACGCGCCGCACACATCACGAATGACGACCGCCTTAACGCCGAACACATCGAATACGACCCGTTAGCACACCGTTGACACCGTGCCACACGCGTAACTCAGATTTTATTAACCGCGCGTGTCTGTAAACGGCAAAGACGAACTTGCCAGATATCATCGACTCGAAAATAGTTACTAAACAGGTTGCGGGCATTTGTGTCGCTTTACTGAAGGCGCACGCGAATTTACGAAATGTCGTCTCACTTTTAAATAAATAAATCATCAGGCATTTCAAATGCACAATTAAGCGTATATCGAAAAGACCAATAAGAGCTAGATGTTGATTGCGAAACATTATATCCAAAAATAAATTAAGAAATGGGACATTGGACGCACCGAAAAATCAACCAAATATTTCGTTTGTCAGTCCGCGATTCTCCTCAGCGGAAAGAAAAAATAATGTACGGATATTATGCAGCTATGGATTTACCGCAAATGTGGAATACAGGCATCCCATGTTCCCAAGAATGGCACGTGAGTGATTCTGATGAAGTCATTCTCATGCCATTCTTGAAGTGTGGTATGTTCTTCTAGTATTACACATTTGTGATAAGTTAACAGCTTATAATATAGCTGTGCATTATTTCTTCTTCTTTTTTATTTCTTTATTTCCACTAAAGAAGCTTCGGATAACGAACGAAACGTTTGATTGATTTTTCGGGACGTTCAAAGACTCATTTCTTTTCGTTCGTTCGTGAATACAGAGTGTGTTTCACAATCGACATCTTACGTGATCTTTTATTGACTTTTCTATCTACGTTAAATACTGTTATTTGTATTATTCGCGAGTATTTTTACACCGAGTCCACTTGAGCCTTGGAATGTTCGATGCGAGCTCCAAATCGCCAATATTAAGTCACACAATCGCGAACAATTCCTTTCGCGTTGGCTTCCAACGTTGATTTTCAGGAATATTACACAAATAAGTCGAACATTCGACCCTCGATTGTCGTCCGAAAGCTGACGTCTCCAACTAGGTAGCCATCACCGGGGAATATTGGTATCATATAGCAGTAGGAGGTACAAGCAATAATACGGGAGGCCGATCATATCAAACCCGCGAGTCCGGCATACCTGAGCTCATTCGTCGCATATCTATAGTATCCGGCTATCGAGATATGAGATACCTCCGGGTGTGCGATTATCCACATAAGTCGGTAAACGTCTTCTATTGCCGCCATTCCTCATGGACCGTTCGTGACATACCGTGTGGCGGCCCTGCCCCGCGCGAGTCCGGCCGGTCCTCTTGTTTCATGATAAATTCCTGCGCTTCTTCTTCCTCGCGCCCCCGAGGATCTCACTCCGCCGTGAGATTTTTCGCGAATTCCGCTCACAGGAAGCCCGCCCGAATGAACTATCCGCTGCTGTAAGTCCCGCCAATGGGAATTTATCGTCGTCTAATCGGCCTCTTATCTCGCGAGAGGAACGCGCTGTAATTTGAGTCACAGTGATATGTCTACGTCGCCGGCTACGTTGCCGCGCGAAACTAATTGGTGCGATATCTGCAATCAATCCCCGGTAAATGTTTCATAAGCGTCAAATATGTAACGGAACACAGAGATAAGAGTGGCGTCTGACTTATATACCCGGACTTGTTATTCTCGTATCATCAGTTATTCCGTCTATATCCGGATCGCGAAGTATCGTGACAAATCGACCGTCTATAATTACACCCTTCCTGCAAGACGGCGCGCTGCAATGACTCGCTCGCTCGCGGGTGTGTATCGTTGAATATTTGACGGCACATGAAATCGCAAAGAGATCATCATCGATGTAGTCGCGAGTGTTACATTTATTATTTGTCGACAAGTACAAAATATCTCGACCCGCGTGGACGTCGACGCCGCGCGCGCGCTCACCTCTCGTTCTCGTTTGGCAATCAACCAAAAGTTCCCTAACGACGTGGCGCGGTGGAACTTCGCCGCGGGTCCTCGAGGCTACAACCGTGAAAGTCTTCGATCTCTGTTACCGACAGCGCGAGATAAATTTCGCCGTTGTCGTAAGAACATACGTCTCGCAGCGTGGGCTCATCTGGAAACAACGATGTAGATGTAGCCTTTCGTTTCTCCTCTCGACGACGTCCATCAATATCGCGGTAATCCATAGTTCTTGTCAGACTCTCGTGGCCACGTTCCGAGGAGAGAGAAAGAGTGAGCAGGAGAGAGAAGGGGAGGGGATACCTGATGTCGATTAAAAGCTTTTTACACATCTTTCCGTGAGAGACGCTTGTTACACATAAAATACACGTGCGCCATTCGCGTTGTGTTACACATTCACTCGTGGAGCGTCTTTTATCTTCGGTAAGAACACGTACGCGCGTCCTCGTATAATTTTCGGATTTAAGGATTTCAGGATTTTTAGATTTAATGTATTATATAACACACACACAGCCAATTCTCGCGGAGCGAAGCCGCGGATAAGGCACGCTCGCGTTAATTTTCTACATCGATTTTCCACGTGTCTCTCGACTATCGCGGCCCGCCTTCCGAGAATTCAGCAAAGTTTCGTCTGCTATTAATGCTATCCGATACATAGGCTCGTATATCTCATACGGCATCGTTACGCACTGTAAGCGGACCAACAAAGTAACCAAATAGAGTGTAACGTCTACTGCGAAGTCGCGGCAATAAAAACGCATGACGTCTCTTGACACAACGGCGCCTTTTTATCGCTCTCCATTTTATAAGCGCGAGTCTGAGATCGAATCGCCGTGTACTCGCGAGAAACTCATTATTGATAAACTTGAAAATACAATAGCGATTTCGCAGAGATACCTTTTTTTCCGGCTATCTATCGCGATATCGAATTTAACCACGAGACTGGCCGTGCACCTCAGAGACGCTCGCTCCGTACTTCCTCGCTTTAATCATGCAATGTTGTACATAGTCAACGTGCAAGCGTGTACAATGTGAACGTGGGCGCGCAATGAGAGCGGAGGTATGGCAGGAAGAAAAAGGAGAGAGGAGAAGCGAGAAAAAGATGGGAATAAGGGTCGGAGGTCAGTCGTATTAATATCGCATATCAGACAGCCACGGTAGACCCACCGGGACCGTCCACCGAGCCGATATGAAATCATCGCGTCAGGCGGGGGAGTGCTTCGCAAATAGTAGGGCATAATTGGAATCCATTTGGCAAACACAGTACGGCCGCGCGCACTCCAATCAATCCGGTCGTGCGACGACGCTTTCTTTCATCGCCGACGTCACGGCCGGTGTGCCGAAGCGCACGTAATCGCCGGAATACGTGGTATATGTATAGATGTCAACGCGCGGAAAGGCGCCCTCGCAGCATTTTCCGAATCGCCACGTGATATTCGATCGTAATCACCGGGACTGACTCACGTAATTAGTGGCCAGGAGAACGAGCGCCTTCGCGAGATCGCACACACTGCACGCAGAAAAATATTGCATTCAAGTGAACGATGCTTGTTACATGTCCGCAAATCTTATCACAAATTCATCATAAGTATCATCATAACTTATGATCAAACAATACATGCTAAGTCTTAGTAACTTTAGGACTTCAATCAAGAATATTAAATTAAAATTTGATTAGCTTGCTACATAGAGTCGAACCATTGAACATTTTTTTCGATGAAGTTTTATAATATTCTTAAAAAGAAAATAAATTTTTTGAATGGTTTAGGCACATGATAATGAGCTTTTCTAAAATCTGTGACGAACATATTTTAAGACTATTATCGAGAAAATATTCTTTGTTGAAGCCAACGATTATTCAAAAGAAAGCAAGTTGAATAATCGCTTTTCTTAGCAGCAAAATACTTTTCTGTATGCCAGAGAGCAAGAATGGTTCATTACATTAAAATTGCAATTATTTTTGATGTGCTAACCGTCTCTCTTTCTTTATACCTTTTCTTTATATTTTTTATTCTAACAAGAAAGTAGTGACAGCAATTTGTGTAGAAAGTTGTTATTCAATATCACTTTGCTACAACAAAGATTTTTGCGGCTGTATTATTCAATTATAGTCATAAATAGTGACGGATACTTCATTTTCTTACGTCGACGAATGCGTATATATTGGTCCATCCGTGGGCACCGAAGAGAAGAGATTTTTTCTGTAAAAAAATTTGCGCAACGGATCACGCGCGCGTTGGTGTTTTGTACGCGGGCGCAACGTTCTCCTCGGCCGCAGGATCGCGGATAGTCGAAGTCACGTCGATTAGTCGCGCGTGCGCACGCTCGCTCTCTCATAATTTCCTCCTTTCTCAGCAATTTCCGAAATTAATAGCCGGCTAAGTGGCGGTTAAATTATTGCCTCGTAAATATCCGCGCGCCCTTGCCGCGCTGCGATCCCGTTTCCGTTTCTATCTACGACGACGACGACGACGACGACGACGGCGAGGGTGCGGCGCGAGGGTCCCCAATTGTACTCTCGCCGACACATTTCTCTTCTCCGTTCACGCATGTCGTGAGTCGATCTCGATTTTGTCGATCAGGTCGATATGTCGCGCGCGCGAACGAAAGTATAACGAAACTCCCGTTTCGCTCGGAATAATTAAACTCAACAATATAATCTCGGCCGGT
>NW_022639452.1:2497482-2500189 GCF_010583005.1 Odontomachus brunneus
TATATATATATATATATATATATATATATATATATATATATATATATATATATATATATATAAATATTCACCCCGCTGCGTCGTCCACGTATAATACACATTGTATATACGCGGTTACGCACCGCAGCCGTGCAGAGCGCGGACCACTATTAAAAATCTGCTCGGCATTCACGCGGTCGAGCATACGGTAGGCTCTGAAAGGAAAACCATTTATTATCTTTCTGTCAGGAGGGTCCCCCGATTACGCTGCATCGGCAGGAACGGTAACGAGCACAGCAATTACCGCACTTTTTTCATAGAGCGATAGCGAGACTCCAGAGAGAGAGAGAGAGAGAGAGAGAGAGAGAGAGAGAGAGAGAGTGAGAGAGAGTCAGGCATCTTGGCAGAACAATGGTCCACGCTTTGCGTTTGCACTTGCTATTGAGATAATTCTCCATCCCTGGCACGTAGCCGAGGTTGCTGCAGTCGGACATTTTCTTACGGCGTGGCGAGATGATAATTTCAACAATTATATACCTCGCTTTCGCGTGCTGTCTCGAAGACGAGAGTAAATGCCTCTCTCTTCCTCGCTCCTGACGCGAGCAGAACTTACGGTTCGTCGTCTCGTGCCGCTATTCCCTTCCGGCAAGCGTCACGACGAAATGTACCTCTCGACGAGAGGCAAGGAGGAGGCGAAAATCACGCCGCACTATTACCGCGTGTCTCGTGCGTACGACGGGAGGCTCCTAATTACGTCTCCGTGTATAGATTCCAACGTTATCGCATGTATTCCGCCAATCGATGCCGGGTGACGGTCGGCGGTAATTGACGCGGCGGAGCGCGGATATCATCGGGCTACTCGCGCTACGAGTCGCGGCCTTAGACGCGGCCGATCCTTCCCCGGCCATTTTCTTACGTGGCGTGGCGCAGACGACAATTCCGACAATTAGATCGCGGGCTATACGTTACGTGACTTTTTCCGCGACTACGAGGGTGGCCGAGAGGAAACGCGGGGAGGGGGTTAGAGCGGAGATACCGACAGGGGGATGAGGAACATGGCCGCACGGGCTAAGCGTCTCCACCTTTTTATTGTGAGCGCCAGAGGCAGAAGGCAGAATGTCTGTCCATGCGCGTTTGTGTATGTGCGAAACTGAGAAAGAATGAGAGAGGCGGAACGGCGGAGACGCGGGGACGCGGAATGAGAACGGACGAAAGGGAGACAAGGAGGAGGGAGCGGGCGAGAGGGAAAGAGGGGGAGAGAGAGAGAGAATTCTGCGGAGGAGGCTCTTGCAACCACCACCTTCGACTGGCTGGCTGGCTGGCTTCTGCGGAACAGTCCTCCTGCACACTTATTCCGCTCGTCGTGCGGCGGTAGTTGCGTTTATTTATCGGCGGTTGCTGCTGAGTGGCGCTAGCGCGGCATTTTAATTGCGCTCTTATACCACCACCGTGTGCCCTCGAGGGCCGCTCTCTGTGGCCCTCCTGAGGTCCCCGTCCCGGGTTGTTCCGCGAGTACCGTTGGTACCTCTCCCCGGCGCTCCGAGCACGTTATCGCGTATTTCGTTCGTAAGTGTAACAACTTTACATCCGACGCTAGGAATATCTCGACTTGAATGATTTTGCCGAGGTGACACGAGTGCGACTCAATACTCGCGATGCGAATCGATTAACTTGCCCCGAACTTTTTAGGTCAAATTGTGCGATAAGAATTGTGTCAGGGTCGTTATTATTATTATTATTATTATTATTATTATTATTATTATTATTATTAGGACGCGAAACACTGCGAGGAGCCGCTGGACAGCGCGCGATGACGAATCGCGTATGCGTTGAGAGTAGATTCAACTGGTAGGTTACCGCAAGACAACATTTTTATATAATTGCTCCCTTGATACGTTCATCCAGCGGATCTGTTGCCGTATCTTTTACAAAGCAACCATCTTTCATCCCGACTAAGCGTAGTACGTGCATACATACGTAGGTGTTCGTTCTCTCTCCTTCTCCTTCTCTTTCGTCCTCCTTCTCCTACGCTCGCGTGCGTCCGTGTACGTTTCGCGTAACTACCGTACACGCGTGTGCGCGTTCTCTCTCGCGTGCCTCCCCGAAGGCCTGTGTCCGGCGTATTTCAGCCGGGTTATCATCGCCAGATCTACAGGGACTACGCGAGAAATTATTTATTAGCGCGGGACACCTCCTTCGTCACCCCCGAGGGAAACGGAGAGTTCTTCCGCGGAGGCGCGTCGTAAAAAAGATTAACGAGCGTCTGACCAACCCCGGCGACGAGAGAACGAGAAAGAGAGAGAGAAAGAGAGAGAGAACAGTACAGCGCGGGGTGGTAGAAAGAGACGCGCGAGCGAAATCACGCCGGAAGATGCCTGGCGGCGGCGGTGGCGAGGAACCCGCCGGAAGACGCGCGTTAATCACGATTTGCAAACGCGATCAAAGCCAATCAACATTCCATTCGGTAGAAATCGCGTCTCTAGAGCGACGCTCTATAGGTGTCTGGTTGTATGACGAACAGTACACATTGTTTTCCCTCGGAAACGCTAACTAGTCATTGTTTCGCGAGACATGCCGGGTTTAATTATCGATACGTTGTTTTTTCTCCTTTGAATATTTTGACGGCATTACTTATCGTTTATAAAATCTTTATCTGCCGCAGAAATCTGTCTGCGACAGATGAAAATTTGGAACTTACTTAGGTCTTGTGTGAAGAGATGAACATCCT
>NW_022639452.1:2500199-2500977 GCF_010583005.1 Odontomachus brunneus
TCTCTCTCTCTCTCTCCTGTATAGATCCATAAAAATCCACCATTGTAATTGTTATATTTATTTATTTTGTTTTACTTCACTTTTATATTTATTTAAGGGGAAGCTAAAGTAGACAACAAACTCCAAAAATATCGATAATGAAGAGGCGATCGTCAAGACGAGAAATGTCAACATGATCATGTTACCCCTTTCGTATTTCTTATATATATAGGTCTTGTACAAATGTGTGCTGATTTGTTTCACCTAATCTAACCACGCACGCATGAAAATCTGTTTGCAACTTTCCCGTATTATGCTCCGCTTTTCGAATCGACACTTCGCCACGATGCCGCGTCGGGATCGTATCGTTGCGTGCGGTGCGAAATTCTATAGGAGGAGTCTCACCTCGAAACGCGTTACCTACGACCCTTGAGGAGTGTAGAACGAACCCGCGGGTCAGTTATACGCGGCGCGATTGCTGACGGGA
Source organism: Odontomachus brunneus (assembly GCF_010583005.1). NCBI lineage: Eukaryota > Metazoa > Arthropoda > Insecta > Hymenoptera > Formicidae > Odontomachus > Odontomachus brunneus. Next base: position 2,500,666 of record NW_022639452.1, read on the forward strand.
TTGTTCCAAACGCCGCCGCGTGTTCACACTCGCGCTCGCAATCCCGGTGGGAGCGCATTATCGTCGTCGCTCCGGGCGTTCGATCCCGAGGGAAAGAATTTCGCCAAGGAAAATATTTGTCGGGCGTGTCCGGCATCGTGTATAAACAGATCGGAGCCGATGGAAATGCGATTGTGCTGGACAGGTACCGAAAGACCCCGGTAACGTCCACAGCCCGGCTGCTGCATAGCGAGTTGCCGCGCGACCCTCGCCCAGTCGCGGCTTCGGTTACCTGTTCTGTCCCCTGTCCGGTCGGGCGGAGAACCGGGGGGG
>NW_022639452.1:2501325-2505548 GCF_010583005.1 Odontomachus brunneus
GGGGGGGGGGGGGAGGCGAGTAGGCAGAGGCAGGCAGGCTCCTGAAGAATTTTCCTCTATCCACCGTCTCGCACGTCGGCGACGAGTCTCCATGAGAGAGGCAATCAAGAGCCGCTCTCTCTCTCTTTCTCTTTTTTTCTCTCTCTCCCTCTCTTTCTCTCGTACGACACCGCGGCTGCTCTCGCTGAATAATTCAGCAGGTGTCGTCCGCGAGAGTTTTGCCAGATTTGTAGCGCGACCGCGCGTCGTCGTTCCCGATGTCGGATAGAAAAGGGTGCGATAGCACTGTCTCTCTCATTCTCTCGGAATCCTCTCTCGCTTCGTAGGGAAACTCGAGTCGTGTCCGCCGGTTCCCTCGGTTCCGATACCGACGACGTATCCCTGAGCAGCAGGCGTTGAACCGATTTCCGATGGTGGTAACACTTTGATGGTCGCAATTATTGCGGAAAAATATCCACCTGCCTCCGGCAGATTTCGAGAGCTCGCTTGGATTGTTTGATTCACAAAGAGAGACGCACTCAAGAAAATGTTTTGCTGATAGAATTGTAAATGTCGCGGTTAAAATTTATCGCTATTTTTTGTATCTGCTACAAAATTGTGATTTTAACACGGAATTTATAGCAGAAGCAATCTAGCAAGATTTGCAGGCAAATTTAGGCTTCTTTATCTATTATTAATTTGGCTCTAATCTAGATGGGCGCTACATAGAAATTTTCGTATTAAATTGTACAAATAGTTTAGACATATATATAAATTCTGTCTCTGTCGTCTATATTGATTAGGTACAACACATGCGATATCGCGCAGTGTTTGCGTAATCACTTGTCCATTTTAACCAATTTGTCATATCTAGATAATTTTCGCTAGAACTGTAATGCCATTTTTTTGAGTGACAAACACAATTTTTCATTAAACTTATAAATTTATACACTCTGTTATATAGATTTTTTGAAGTGAAATTTCACTAAGAAGGTAGATTGACTACTGAATCATTCGAATCAATTTCAGTGATTTTTCACTTATATAAAGTAAATTCTCCGCTTTGAATTGTCGAGTGAAAATTTGATCTCAAAATTAAAGTCGATCTGATATACTCCGTCGTCACAGGGACGTATCTACTCTAATTAAATAGACATTCGTTCATATGGAGTAAGAATCCATTTTAAGCTTACGTAGAAAAAGCAATTCCGTTAGTGTAATTGAATTTTTTGTTACTCGGAAACCAGATGAAAAACTCGGTTGTAGGAACAGGAAGATTCCAGGAGCAGGAGGTTTCTACTCAGCCAATTGCTCTCTCAGTTATCTCAACCGAGTTTTAATGCAGCTGAACGTTGAAACGAATGTTTCCGGTCGCAGTAACAGAGATATTATTTCTCATCAGCGACTTTTTTCATCTGGTCTCCGTTTAGTTATTCGAACTGAAATCTTTCTTTCGTGCAAGTGACACATTCACTATTACAATTTTGAGTGTATTTTCACTATCGTTGCCACTTTTAATATTGCCTAAATATTACTTAAAATATTGTCACTTTTTACTTGGTTTGAGCGAGATTCCACTTGAAGAAATTTAGAGAGTGTAATATTTGCAATTACAGACTTATCATCGACAAATGTTTCGGTGCAAGGTGATTACCGCCGGTAGGATAAGGTCACGTACACGTGACTGCGGTAATCGAGGTGTTAAAATTGAACAACGACGCGATACGATAAAAATCGTAGACTGAGCGTGTGTGAATTTCATATGGTACCCTGGAACTCGGTGCTCGTCGAGAGGTAGCAAAGTATTAATTTCAGCTCATGCCGCTGGCGTGTCGACATGTTATTAACACTTTGTGTTTCTTTTATATCGAGCACATCGATTCGTTCCCCGATACGCTCCGTTTACGCCGCCTCTCTGCCACTCTTGCTCTCTCTTTCACGCCATTCTCCCGCATTGCATTTTGCTGCCGTTGATATCACGAGACGAGAAAGAAAGAGAGAGAGAGAGAGAGCGCGCTTCCTCTCCACTCCAACGCGGCGACACATATTTATGTAAATATCACTTATCGCGTCACCCAAAGTATTAAAACAAGTGTAGCCGTAAAGCCGCGCATCGACGCGCGGCCCTTATCGCCCGGCAGCTCCGATACAGCTCGTTACTCCCGTCACGCCTTATGTACCGCGTAAAATCCGGCGCGCGATCCGCGAGTACCGAAAGGAATACTCGGAATACAATCGTATCTCGCGCAGCCAGTCCGCCGCGTAATTTTCGCACACGTACGCACTCACGCACGTGTCACGGCGTACGTTGCCAACGGCGCGATGTGCAGTGTACATACGTATGCACGTCGAACTGGAAATGCACGCGTGCACATCAGCTTTCGACGGGAAACATCGGGGTCCGCGCCACGCCGCTTATGAGCGTAACGCATTTGCATTCTTCGCTACCGTTACGCGCGTTCTCTCTCTTTCTCGCACACGCACGCACACGCGCGCACACACACACACGCACGCACGCACGCACGCACGCACGCATACACGCACACATACGCACACACTCTCTCCCGACGTAGCTCGTCGCATCTACATAAATATTCGCAGAGGAGGTGAAAGACGATCAGCCGAGGTGAAGGTGTAAGAGAATGAGGTGGAGACGCGTCTCGGGTTCCTTCTCTCTTTCTTCCTCTTTCTTTATCTCTCTCGCTCTCGAGAGTATCTAATTTTTATTAATACACATGGTACTCTGTACTCGGTGTGTTAATGGACATCCCGCGTATACAGATTCTCGGAAGGCAGTCTCGGTCTCTCTCTTTCTCTCCCTCTTCCCTCCGCTTGTCGGCACGATCTCCTTCGACGAGGCACTAGCAGAACTAGAGAACTCCCGGCCGAGTGGCGTCACGGACCCGATACGCAGGTGTCGATATGACTAAGCGCTGATTAGCGGCGGACCGACCGGCGGGAATAGGACGGCCGGAAATATCACCGTTTAGATTTCGCCAATCTGCCAGTACGAATTCTCGGAAAGAGCGACTCAACGGTTCCGCCGATCCATTTAACACGCGTCTGCGCGTGTGCGCGTGCATAAATGTTAGAGAACCGTAAGAAAATAAATATTCGCGAACACATCTCGCGATACCTTCTCACGCGGGATGCGCCACGACACTCGGCGAAAATAGTGGAGGAAATGGTCGTCGTCGACGTGGAGCGCGCTGTTAACTTGATTTACGAAGCCCACGATGAAAGAGGCGCTCACTTGTCGATCTCGAGAGATCCTCGACGCGATTCCGTCGATCACTTCGTTTCGCTTTATATTAAGCAAAAGTGTATAATGTACAAGTGAGAAAAGGGGTGCCGCGCGGAAGAAGGGGGTGCCTCTCGTATCTGGCCACTGCCACCTCATTGGGCTAATTTATAGCGTCGTATCCGGCGATTTATCGCGATTTTATGGGTTTACGCTCGTATTATGCGGAGAGTAAGAGTCGACTTCGCCCACGAGACGGTAATAAGCCCCCTGCGCCGCGTCGCAGCGCGCTGTGACCACCTCGAGGTGGCGAACTCTTAGGCAGCTCGAAGCTTTCTTTCTTTCTCTCTCTCTCTGCTTCGCCAGAAAATACCTCGTGCTAATTGTCAAACGATTATCGCCAATCTCATTATACGCATACCGTGCGCGTGTATCGATGCGTTACGACCTAGGCATGCGTCTTACCTGGGGCCCGGTTGTCGCGTTCTCCTCCTCGGCGGAAGATCTCTCGCAGGCGCGAGAGGGAGAGAGAGAGCGAGAGAAGACAGGAAGGTCGTCGTCGACGACGACGACGACGACGGACGAGCAGGGAGGGCGGGTTTTAACACGGGCCCTTCTCTCCGCGGGTCTTAGTTGGTCCGCGCGAACGAGGGTGATGTCACCGTGCCTGTTCGATCCGCTATCGCGAATTTTAATGATGGTGCAAATGTCTCGACGAACCGGCGCTATATTATCTCGGAGTTTAGGCCGGATGCGGGGCCGCCCACGCTTAAAGCGGTCGGGGGACGAAAGCGAGCCACCATTCCTACCGCCGCTACGCCGACTACTACCAGCTTCTTACTATACTCGCGCCTCTCCTCCATCTCTCCGCCTGGAATTTCGCTCTTTGTCTCACGGCGAAACGGTTTCCGTCCTCCCGCGATGTAACTCCGCGCTCACTCACTCGCTCATTCTCTCTCTCTCTCTCTCTCTCTCTCTCTCTCTCTCTCTCTCTCTCTCTCTC
>NW_022639452.1:2505862-2517048 GCF_010583005.1 Odontomachus brunneus
TCTCTCTCTCTCTCTCTCTCTCTCTCTCTCTCTCTCTCTCTCTCTCTCTCTTCACGGCGGTCCTCGGTGGTGGCGGAACGCAAAAAAATTCGGGACGGACAGACGGACGGAGCCCGGTATGCAGCGACGCTTCCTCCGCGGCAGTCTCATGTTGCCTGTCAATAGCCGCGATTTATCGCCTCTCCGAGTTCGCATCGCTTGACATATTGGCGCGATATCGCGATAATCCCCGGCGCGATCTTCGCCAACTTTTTGGCGAAAACGCTCAAATTATCGGACGCGGTCGGTCGGTCGGTCGACTCTCCAAGCGCCACGATCGTCTCTGTAGAGAAAGGACAAAAAAAAAGATGGCTAAGAGGGATGTGGAATAGAAGATTGAAATTAATTGAAAATGCAACCCGGAGAAGCCGGTGCGCTGAATAAAAGCTGAAGTTAATTTCCGACGATATTACAGCGCGCGCGCGCGCGCGCGGCACGAAAGAAACGCCGAGAGATCCTCAGTCGCACGATCGCACTCTCGGGTCTCGGCGAAGGAAAACAAAAATAAGAGGAAAACGACGATGAGAGGAGGCTTCTATCACGCGATTCCACCGACTACTTCGTAAATTTCAATTTATACGCGTGTTCGGTCGTTTCGCTCGGCCATTTAAGAGCCACGCGAACAGCACTGCTAACGCACGAACGGAAAGCAGGTGATCTCTCTTTCTCTCTTTCTCTCCTTCTCATGCTCCGCGATGCAAAATGTGACATGCACATTAGAATATCTGATCGAGACGCGATCCGGGCGAATTATGGAAATAGAGATGGTCGCGATGTGCGATCCCGAAGGGATCTCGCGCGACTCGATACTATCTGTCGTTCTTCATCGAGAGTGCTCGAGGGCCGCGTGCGATAACGTGTTTAATAGAGATCGGATTTATCAGTGGGGCACTCTCCTTCTTTGAGGAGAGAAACATTCAGGCACAGGAAGGAACGGCCGGTGTGAGAGCTCATGCTACAGTTGCTGGCGCGCAACTGACATATATCGTGCAACAAATAACGATCTTACAGATCGCCATGCAACAGACAACACAACGCAAGACCGCACATCCACTTCATCCAGGAATCATCCGTCGATAACGAGAAGAAGTTCACTTCGTCGTTACCACCATCAGGCTGACCACTTGGAACCATTACTCGGTGCGAAAATGTCCGGCAAGCATCGCAGGACGCGATTCAAGGTTTCGTGCAAGGCTTTCGTAAAGTGCGTTCATTCTTTATCGTTCCAGACATCGCACTTTAACGTCATTGGGCTTTTAATGTGGCGCTGAAGAGGCCGCCCGAGTCGTCGCGAGACATCGATGCATACGATGTTATTTGTTACACGATACATGTAAGTTGCACACTAACGACTGCAGCAGAGGGCTCTCATTAGCCTCTCCTTCCCGCGCTCGAATTGGTTCAATTAGCTTGGTCGTCTTCGCGCGATCGAGTCGCCCGAAAACGAGATGATACGAGAGACGCGACGCGGTTGAGAGAGGTGCACTCGGATAAGAAGGATACCGTGGAGCGTTAACATGCGGTGTAAAGGGGTAGGTGGAGGGGAAGTGAAACGCGTCGTTACTTTGTGCGCGAGATGCTGAGAGATGCAGCAGTACGGTTGGCGTCGTCGTGCTCGCCGGTCGCTGTCGCGTTTAATCAAGGCCGAATGTTTTATGCGCGATCATTAAAAGCGAAATGGCTCGTGTTATACTTGAATACATAAACCCGAACGGCAGTATCGAGGTTTACGTCAGTTTTATTTAAATAAAGTTTCTGTCACGACCGTGCCGTGACTCCGCTGGTCTCCTCTTCTCTCTTCTTCATTGCGGATCCCCCCGTGAAACACATCGCGAGTCGCGATCCTCGCGTGTCGCGGCTCGAAGCTGCGAAAAGAGTTCATTTCGAAGCCTATGGAAAGCGGTAATAATGTCTCGCGATCGTAATGCAATTAGAAAAGCATCGTCGACGACGCGATCTTGAAAGCGCGGCCATTCGCGCGTGAATACCGTTACCGCTAAATTAATAACGTCGATCGATAAGACAACGTGTTACTCGCACTAACGACGTGACTACGATATCCATTACGGCCGATAGCGATCGACACGGTCGGAACATAAAGTTGTCCTAGTATAGCGCGCTTTATTATTTACAGCGCGCTCGTGTGTGGGCACTAAGAATCTACTCTGCTTGATATCGTTCATTTAGAACGGAACGACCGTTCAACTCCGTTGCATATATATCGCGCTGAAACTCTCTCTCTCTCTCTCTCTCTCTGTCTGTCTGTCTTAATAACGTATCGCGAATTGATATGAAGTACGCGAAAGGATGGAATAATCAAGGATTGACGTGCTTTTGAAAACTTTTGGTACGCCAGGACTCTTCTGAAAATAATATGAAGATAAATAAGAGCATTATTCAATATATGACGAAAACGAAAAGAGAAATTTCAAATGTAAAATCTTAAGTTGTCAGTTAGCGTAATATTTGTCTAATACAAAAATTCCGCAACTTGTATATATTGTAAAGTGTGGATACTTTAAACAGAGAAATTTTGAAGAACATTGCTGCATCTTCGTATTTGAATTTAGAAGCTTAAGAATATCGGAAAAGTTTGCAAGAAGATTTCTATACATGCGTAGTTAGATTACCCGCTGAATATGGTAAAACAAAGTAACACACATTTATGTAAATTCTGTATGTATAATACAAAAAGACTAGCGTGATTGTGACGATCGTCTCTGCGTTATCGACATGGTTAAAGTTCGTCATCGACTCCAGCATTCCCTTAATCGCGACCGCACGACGACGCGACGCGACGCCACTCGCTGTATAATTAGCCGGTCCAGAAATACACGGTTCTCGCGGTCGACATAACGTCACGTATCATATGGAATTCAGAAACCGCCGACTGATCATCGTTAACGTCGCTTTGAGGGTCCCAAATGGCGAGATCGCTCGCGAAGCAGCCCGAAGCGCCGCCGAGGTGCAGCCCTCCGTCTCGCGCGCTGACGGACAAACGGAATGGTTAGGTTCGCGAGGCGAGAAACGCTGAAGGAGAAAGAGGAGAAACGAACGGAAGCGACGAGCGGATAAGTCGGGCGAGAGCAGCTTAGTGGCTGTCTAACGAGCTCTCCAGCTCGAAGACGCGAACGTCGTTGGTTCGTTCGTTCATTCTTCGACCGCGTCTCTCGTTATCCGGTGTGTGCCGTGCGCGTACGTGTGCGCCGTTCGGGCACGCTCGGTGTGGCCGTTAAAGGGTGACTTAATCACTCTGTCGCATCTCCCGAGATCGGGCAAAAATCTGCCATTAAGGTCCATCCGCCGAGGCGTCCTCGTTCCGGTGATTCTCGCCGAGATTGCCGCGCTCGAGGAGCCTGCTAATTGCATCTCGCGCTGTCGCGCTCCTGACCGGGCCTCGATCATGTGGGAAAGTCCGCGTTATTAGAGGGGATTTCAGCGTGGCGCAAATATGTAACTCTCGTAATCTCCCGTGCATCAAGTGGACTCTTAACACTCGCACGTCGAAGATCAGGTTCGGGGAAGATCCAATTTACTTTTTTGTGTACGTGTTACATCCTTTTTCCACGTATTTCCAGATAATATTTTTTACTATATCGTGCACTCGCGGCATATACTTTTTGCATATTGCTTGTTATTACGATTCCAAAAAGAGGTAGCTTGGAATTCTCCTATGTTTAATTATGTTAAATATCTTCGCGTTGCGAGTGTATTAATCTATATCGTCGGTGCTTCTATCTCCGTTGGACCAGGTTAAGCGCGATTAGTCAGAATATAATAAGAGATAAACATCATGCGCGTATCCCAATCAGGAATTTATCCCGTGATCCTGATCAGGTGGACTCCAATCAGTTATCTGGTTTGCATAAGGTGATCTGTTAAGTCATGTAACGCAGCGTGACAATCAGAACCTTATTAATAATAATGATTATTATTAATTACGGTAACATCACATTGTGTAACGAAAATAAATTGTTTTTAAAAATGTCAGAAACCCTAAAAAGTATGAAACAATTTTAACTCAATATTTTTCTGTGTGTACCTACAATCCAGTTCTAATATTTGACCATAAAAAGAAAAAAGTTGAAAAAAATTATTTATACAAATAATTTTTTGGTTTGGCCGAGATTCGAACCATTTTTTATTAATTTAGCACAAATTTGAAATATTTCGGTTGGAATCTCGGCTAAAGAGATTTAGAATGGTTCGTGTCTCAGCTATGCTGATTTTGTTAAAATTATTTAACTATATCTTGTATTCAATTTTATTATGCATTTTTATTGCACTTGTTGATGATAAGAATGAGAACATTAAAAAGCTATAAACTGCCCATGAAACTCAAAGTGGGTCAAAATGAAAAAAATATGACTTAAATATTTTTTGTACTTCTAGATTTGTGCCAAATTAGAAAGAAATTGGAGTGTAAATTTTGGGTAGATTTACTTTATAAGCTATATAAAAATTCATTTACATATCTTGAACGATATTCGAGTTATGAGAGAATTTACAAACAAACAAACATATATGTATGCAAGACATAAGAGATACTACTTTTTATGTTTTAAGTCCTTTAACAAACTAAATAACCGATTAGCATTAGCCATGATCAAAATCATGGGATAAATTTCTAGTCAGGATTAAGCCGTATAATATTTTGGCGATTTAGGATACGATCGATTACCGTTGCGAGGAAGGCAAATCCGCATGTGAGGGGTGAATTCGGCGGTGTGAACCGCCGCGATGACACACGATCGCGCCGCGCTCCTTTCGGGTCTTGATAAATTGATTCCAGGTGTAAGAGAGCGCGTCCCGGTGCGCGGTGTCGCGCGAATACGCGTTTCCAGGTGGGTAACGATGGCGGTCGGTCATTGTCTCAGGTATTATCGAGGCGGGCATCTCGACGCCTCTTCGAGTTGCGGGGGCGGTCGAGACCTTCTTTCTCTTGTTCCTTGTGTCTTCCGTCCTCTCATCTCGTCGTCGTCGTCGTCGTCGTCGCCGTTGTCGTATCATCGTCGTTCTCGTCGTCCTCGTCGTCGTCGTCGTACCTGAGAATGAACGGATGCACTGATGGCGAAGAAAAAGGGCTCTCCTACCTCGGTCATTCTTTTAAGGCGCGGAAACACAAGGGCGCGACGACGTCGTCTCGACGGAGCGGAAAATTATAAATAATGACGAGCCTATAGATTCACGTTCTATATTTCTTGGATTTTCCTCTCGACGGTTTACCACCTGACGACGACGACGATGATGAGCATCGGGGAGACCGAAAGAAATCATTCGCGTCGGAGGCGACGTAATCTTTCGTTTTATGACAGCATGCTCGTTAAAAAACGGAGACATAGTGACCGATATTGTCGTCGTTACAACGACGTGATTATTTCGCTCTCGACAGACTCTAGCTTGGAAATCTGTTTTAAAAGCTTTGTTCTCTGCAAGACACAAAACAGTCGCCGGAATGGTTGTCGCGACCGTCTATTTCGCAACTGCACTGATTCCTGCATAGAAAATTTCTTGGGATCTAATTAGGATCCAGTCTCCAGATCCCTAATTCCCTAAAATTTTCCCAATACTTTCTTTGATCTCCAATTTACATTGGAATTGAACAAAACATATGTTGTTTTCCAATCATTTTATCAAAATACTCTCAGTGTTTCGAAAATATTCTTTTTATTTCTTATTCTATTGAATACAACAATTGTTACAAAAATAGGATTATTAATTTATATTATCGTAGGATAACAGATTTTCGAATAAGAATCTGGACTTTCTAATCGATGCTGTATCTGGATGAATTTTGAGAAATTTTTGTGCAGATCCATACGTAATTACGCGCAACCGCGTGTAAATGAACACCCGTCGCGATGTGGGATCCGCAACGTGTCTGAATGGACGCGGATGAGACTTGTGCGGGCCACACGATATCACTCGCCACGATTACGCGTAATCCGTATCTCCGTTCGTTATAATCATCGGAAGGAGATAACAACGACGCAGCCGGCACTTCCACGACGAACTTCCACGACACACACAGTGTGCATGTCGGTCGCACTGAGAGATGCACACATACCCTTCGACGTGGCGGAGCAAAGCTATCCGTGGTGTCGACCGCGTCGTCGTGGTGCCTTCCACGAACGTTCGGCCGGACATCTCCTTAATGATCAGCTCGGTATATCGCGGCGGATAATCGTCAGATCCGGTGCGAAGCAGAGTGAGAGAGAGAGATGCACAACGGTTCTCTCGTCGTTATCGCTTGCCTATGTTGCGTTGTGTGCGTATCGAGACATGTCACACCGCCGGGAAGACATCCGACGTTCGATCGTCCGATCGCTTGGGCGACTTCTTCCCGCGTGCATATATCGTTATAATCCGTTGGCTTTTATATATATGTATGTATGTATGTATAAATGTGGGTATAATACGAGCTCCGTTATCGGACAACAAATGTGCGTCCCGGCTCTGCTGACACGTCTAAGTCGCCTTTCTCGCGAAGCAGGCCTCGTTATTTTGGCCGCGTTATCGACTGACCTCGTTGCTTCCTCGAGAAGCAACCTCCCTGTGCACGCGTACGCGATTCGTCGTAATGTAATCGGACCCACGGTGCACCATGAATACGACTATAATTATTATGTGCACATCGCTTACACTTGTCCTGAGTAACGATGATACGCAACGTGTATCATCGAGACATAAGAGTATATAAACGGAGTCCTTTATGAGAAGAAACTGAGACCACACTATCGTTGAGGGAGGTAGGCACTTTAGATCCGTTCCATTCTTCCACGAATATATATATATATATATTTTTTTTTTTTTTTGCTTATCTATCATTCTAACGTTGAAAGTACGACATTCGTTAGAAGACTGGAATAATGTTGGAAAGTATTTGTTTGAACTTGACGACGCAACTTCGATATTTGACGAAGGGGAGAGAGAAAGATCACGAAGGTAGAATATTATAGAATTATATAATATAATATAAAATATATATACATATGTTTTATGTTGAAAGTTTAAATATTCGCATTTAAAGACCAAAATAACAAGAACGTCCAGAGTTAGGTATCAATGCTATTAGTGTTAAAAAATCTATACTTCATTTCCTTTAGCAAGATATACTGAGAAAAAAATTTATTAAATTTCAAAAAACGTTTGTTTGGATAGTACTGTGAAGATATTTGTTTAAATTAAGTAATTATTTTCTAAAATTAAAGAAACAAATTTATATTTAAAACTTCTTTATTTAATTTTAGAAAATAATTACTTTAAACAAATATCTTCACAGTACTATCCAAACAAACGTTTTTTGAAATTTAGTAAATTTTTTTCTCAGTGTAACAAATTGAATGATCTGATGTAGATCCTCCTTACTTCAAATCTGAACACTCTAGCCAGGATTTAACGTCTACCTTCTGATATCCTTGGTACCGTCAAATCATTTTATGTAACACGACACGATTGACTTGAACCTCAGTTCAACTCCTTCAACTCCGCGGTTTCTTTTCTCACTTAACCCGATGAATATACATAGCGCAGCGCGTACACAAGAAAGTACTACGCTCGCGGAACGCGCACTTCGCCATACTTCTCCAGGCATCCGATCGCGGCCGATCGGAAGCCGAGAGGATACCTGGAGAAGTATTCGAGACTCGTAGCCTGTTCTACATGGTTGGGTTCTGGGGGTTACCGTGATGTGGTGTGTCGAGCAAGTGCCAGGGTTGCGAAGCCAGATGGAAACGCGCTGTCGCATCAAAAGACGCCGCCAGCGCGATATAGAGTTACCTACTCGCCATAGGCCGTGTTTATGCCTTCTAATAGTCCGTATTGGGTTAGGACGCGGTCTCTCGAGCTCGCTTTGTTGATCGCCCTGTGGAGTCGCTTCGCCTATCGAACTCTTGAACCACTTTCAGCGTGTGTCTCAACGAACAGGTGCGAAGATACTCGCGATGTAAGTCTCCCGATCAATGATAAAAGATCTTATCGCGCTAGTGAAAAGCGTCTTGAACTTTGCACCGTTTCAGTCGCGGTTCCCCGAAAATTAAGTACCGGTAAATCTGACTCGCGATAAACTAAAGTAGAAAGAGAAAGTATAATTTGACGATTCAATATATATTCAAGGGAAAGGGGGTAAAGTTAAAGATATTACAGGTTATTATGTTGACAGTTGAAAAATTAAAGTGTCCTTGAATTATACCAGTATGTGTGTTATACGTATGTGTGCGTATTATGTATTGCAGACTGCGTCGCGTCCACGCGCGAAACACAGGGAACGTTGAAAGCCGTCGTCTGGAGTCGTCTGTCCGAAGAGGAAGGCGACTCGATTATATCCTACCTCGAGCTCAGGTCGAATAAATTAAATCAGGCGAAAGAGAAGCGCGGGTCCTCCGCGCCGTGTCTTCCACCTCCGACCAGTGTGTTAGAATGACGAATCCCTTCAGAGGATCGCGTCGGCTATTTAGATACCGATCTAGATGGAGGCCACGGAGATTCGGCCTCCTATCGGGGGGAAATCTTAGACGACGTGGACCCCTCGATACGGTCCTTGGACGCCTCCGAGGCGTCGGGCATCATTCACATGTAAAAAATTAGAGATCGCAGCTCCCTTCTGTAATGGGCGGTCTAACCTTCCATAATGCGGTGTAACTTTGATCGAGCGACACCGACGCGGTAATAGTGACATCAATTTCGTCGTTTTCGCATTATTTACGTTGCGATTCTGTGCCTTGAACAAAAAAACCGCGACATCTACGAGCTCACTTCGTTCACTTCTTCCGTGCATGAAATACCTTCTCCGAGGCAAATCATCCAAAAAATGAGACACTAAGCATTCATCGTATCGCTCATATTTCTTTTTCAATTGAATCGTGTCGCTCGTATTCTGGATTTGAGAACATCGCTCCAGTTGAAATCTTGCCGAAATAGAGTAAGGATATATATATATAATAGTATCACTCGTTTTGTCGTTCGAACGATATGGTGCGAAAATGTTAAATGTTTCAATCATTGTCATGAGCAATTAACAGTAACATTATATCAATATTATAACTTCCCATTTAACAATGTAGCTGTTACAAACGCGTCATATTGCGTTTGAGTTGTTGAGTGGGAAATTATAACATTAATATTGCGTTACAGATAAACTAACTAATCGCCATTTGCATTTTGTAATACGTTTCCATTTTCTTTAATAAGAATGTGTCTTTTTTCAGTAAATGTGACTTGTCACGCGGGAAAAACAGTATCGTTGGTCTACACATAAATCTAGCTGTGCCAGCCAGACTCAACATTGAATCTGACTGATGCAACTAGATTTGTGTGTGAATTAACCGTTTCTTCCGCGTGACTTTGTTCGATTTTGTTATCATCTGTATAAAAAGGAGAGTATTCTCGTAAGTGAATAAATCAATAAAAAAATGTTAATTTTCCACGGCGAAATCACGCCATTTTCGATCTCTTTCTTCGGCGGACTCTCACAACGATGAGAGAGTATTCTCTCGCTGCCGGGTCGGGGCGAACGGGGGGTAGCGCGGAGGGTTGCCGCGCGTAGCTTGTTCGCGTAGGTGCTTACACGTCGAATTGCGAGAATAGGCGAATTTAGGGGGCGTGAGGGAGGCAGACGAGAAGAGAGGGAGAGAGAGAGAGAGAGAGGCCAGCTTTGTTACCTTGTTAGAAGCGTAGAAGGAAGACGATTGCGGAGGGAACGGGAGAGGGGGAGGAGATATTAGCGAGACAAATAGCTCGGTGGGCTCGGCGTGAGCGCGCGCGAGTGTGTGTGTGCGTGAACCGCGCGTTGTTGGGTGCTCACGTGTGTGCGTGCGCGCGTGTGTTGAGTGCCGTTGGAATAGGTGCGCGCGTAGGGCTAGCGGAGGAACCTTAGCGTACTATAACCGGAGGAGTAACCGAATGAGCGCAGTATGCTTGTACTTGGCTCACGGCAGCTACTACGCTAGTAAGCGGAGCTTAGTCCCCCGTATTAGCATATGAGCGCCGCCTAATTAACGCCCCGACCACCAACTGCGGCGGGGGCATTAAATAATGTAAACCCCGGGACCCCGCCATTGTCTTACCCAAAGCCGTTCGTAAAACTCCGGTTAAGTCGGCGACTGGTTACCAGATTTCGACGCGACCCCGCGTGACGGTGAAGTGTCTCTCTCCTTGAGGGTATATGCGAGCACAACTCCCACATCGTGTGTACGATCGTAACAGAAAAGACTAATTACTCGAGGTAAACTTTCTTCCCCTCTCTTTCTCTCTCTCTCTCTCTCTCCATCCCACACGTCGTTCCCTTGCATACGTTCGCAAGAGAAGAACAGCCGTTCGCGTACGTCAGAAGGCGAGAGATACAGGAAATCTCTCTATCAATTTTTCTCCCCACATCACTGGTATCTCTCTCCGTACCGTTTCACGTTTTCGCCCTCATACTTTATCCAACCGTGCTTTCGAAACGCGACACGTGAGCCGCACGGTTACGCGCGACAAAAATGTCGGGGAGAACACAAGTAAGCTAGTTAACACTGGGCACCCATAAATATTGCTCCGGTGGCTCGTGACAGATAGCGTGTAACGGCAGCCGGCATTAGAAGGCTCGATCGCGACAAAGAGTGGAAAGGTAACTCGCGTGTGTGTGTGTGTGTGTGTGTGTGTGTGTGTGTATGTGCTCGCGCGATACCACGTACCGCGAGCGGCGATAATTCCGCATGCAGATATTTCGCACATGCCAGCGGAAAAATCAATCTTCCAGCGATCTCTCGCGACGCGCCCGCGCGCCAATGTTCCACGTTTTCGCACATCGGCAAACCGACGCCGTTTAAGGAGCGCGCGGCTGAGCGAACGTCGATTTTGAAACTACGCGAGCACACGGCCGCGCCGAACTGGTCTCTTTCTCTCTTTCTTCCTCGTGGCGGCGGCGGCGACGACGGCGGCATATTGTCAGGCGATAAAACGAAGGTGGCGGAGAAGGAAGGCGGCGGGAATAAATTTATGAATGCTGGAAGCCGAGGCCAGAGGCTGCATTCCGCGCGCTGCCTGTACTCGACACACTGAATTGTCGCTCTCATTAGCGACCCGCCCGGCTTTCTTTCTCCGCTCTCTGGCTGTTTCTCTCTCTCTCTCTCTCTCTCTCTCTCTCTCTCTCTCTCTCTCTCTCTCTC
>NW_022639452.1:2517244-2521681 GCF_010583005.1 Odontomachus brunneus
TCTCTCTCTCTCTCTCTCTCTCTCTCTCTCTCTCTCTCTCTCTCTCTCTCTCTCTCTCCCTCTTTTCTTTTCCTTTGTTCCGCTTATTCACCTCCTTCTTCGTACCTTCTTTCTTCTTCTTTCATTCCGTCTTTCCTCTTCTTCTCTTTTTTCTTTTCTCTCTTTCTTTAATGCACCCTTCTCGCGCCTCGGCTCCTGCCGATTGATATGCGTCGCGCAGCCTTCCGAGTCCATTTTCAGAACCACACTAATCTCGGCGGCTTTAATGAATTTTAATCGAAAGCGACCGGCCCATTCTGTCAAACGATCGGGGATGCGTCCATGGAGGACGATCACGATCCGTTCGCTCGGAGGACTCGGCTGTGTTAATTGGGATTTCTCGTTTGGCGTGCCAAGTATTACGTAGGCGTACGCGATGGATATACGCGACATCGTAAATGTCGTGCAACGTCGCGACAAGGTATAAAAGAGAACGGAAATGCACGGAAAGAGAGAGAGTGTATGTGTTTGGTCGTCGCGCCGAGCAGCAGACGTCGTTTCGTGTCTCCTGACGTGTTCTTCCGCACGACTCGCGTCGTGCGACTTTTAAATACCGCTAATACAACCGGCAAAAAGAACGACCCTTTTGAATAATTTTGCACGTTACTCCGGCCGAACGGCGACTCGCGCGGTCCCCATTCACCGCGACGAGCCAGAAACGGACGAAGTTCCGAACGAAGCCGAAATAATTAATTTAACACAGCGTGCTCTCTTTCTCTCTCTCTCGCATAGCACAACGATGGAACTAAGTTTATCGAGCGCGATATCGTAGCGGGCTCGTAACTCTTTTCGCGCGCATAAGTCAAGTCGGGAGCTAATAGTTAACGGCTTTCCGGCCAAATAGTTCGCCCGTATGTTACGCGAAACGTATGTGCGCAGCTGTATGGAGCAGAGAGAGAGAGAGAGAGCCGTAGCGATAAAACTTTTGCTCCATAAGTTCGGGCGTTAATGCCGTTACGTATTTCGGAGACTCATCGAATAAATACAGAGAGTGGGAGTGCGCGTATGCATATTGACGAGGGTGGAAGGGCTTAACAGCGGTTTAATAAATACCAGCATTGAAACTCCACCGAATATTTCCAGTCCAGCTTCAATTTTTCCTCGTGCATTCGCTCGTCCCAGCTACCTGGACCAACCGCGGCTGCCAAGTCTGTTACGAGTGATTAGAAAACGACGATTCTCGTCACTGCCTCTCTTGCGTCTTTATTTTATACTGTCGCGCTCACTCGCGTTCACGTTCGGGAAATAAATGAGAAATTCATTTAAGAAAACTAAACATTTAATATTAGGCTATTTACAAAGCTTTCGCGCTATCAATTTCAGATCTTTTAGAGTCGATTGTTCCATTTTCTTAGTAAGCTATCTGACAGTTAAGTCATATGTCTGTCTTCGTTTTTTCTTCAAATTAGACATATGATTCAACTGTTGATTAGCTTACCGAGAAGTTGGAGTAATCGGTCCTTAGGTTCATACTCGTTACTTGAAACTTGTTTCAGTTAAGACACTCAAATTTTTATTTAGAGTTGAGTTTCTTAACTGAATTACGATTGCAAATGTAATGTCATATATTATATTTTGTGTGATCTAAGAGGTATAATACTTAATTATTGACATTTTCTTAGTCATTAATGCTCTAGAAAAAAATCTGGTTCTTCATGTGACCAGCAGTGCAGTGTTAAACTTTTTGCGCCTGCGCTCAATGATTCTAAAAAAGAACTTTACAGCTAAAACTGTGAACAACCGCCACTAGTTGCAAGAAAAACCAGACTTCTAGAGTGTCAGCGACTAAGAAAAATCAATAATTGAGTGTCAATAAGTGGGTGTCTTTCTCGAGTCTTCTATCGATGAAATCTTTTATATCTTTAAATTAAATATTCGATAAGTTTTTTCTGAGTCCAGGTAATTCCCTTTCCCGAAGTCAAGTCTCTCGGGATCATCGCAGCGCGACGTTCCACGTAATCGATTCGTTTCGCTCATGATTGAGGCGCGATTCGCATAAAGATAAGAGGAAAGGTCGTTTGGGTGCCTTGAAGGCGCAGCCTTCGAGTCGTGTGAGACGAACTCTTCCTTCGTCGTTACGGACATTGCATGCTTAATTGTACGCGAACGTCGGCGCACTGCGCCCGCGTCGTCGTTTTCGCCGTCGCTTAGGTGGTGCCAGCACGCGTTAATGACGCGTGTATTAAAAACGCGATCGGCTTAAAATAAACGGGCCTGCGGACGCGGTGATTGATGAGAGAACTCCTCGCCCTACTCTGGCAGTCTCTTTGACCGGGATAGAGAGGGAGAGAAAGAGAAACCGACCGAGGTAGTGCTGGAGAGAAACAGCTCGAACTTGGTGCGCGAACAACGAAAGAGGCAGAGGGACACCTCGACGATTTGTGCCGCGCTATTTGCACAAGCAGCATGCTGGCACGGAGCTTTCAGCGGCGAGAAATTCAATGTTACATAACCGCGAGAGAGAAAGGGAGAAAGAGGGCTCGAGAGGTAGAGAGAAGAAAGAGAGAGAGAAAGGGAAGAGGTTTATTAGCTTAGGGCTAAACCTCTCGAGAGACAGCTAGTAACATGGAATACGTACATATTAACAGACACGCAACACGAAATTTCCATAGATATATGTGTGAATGTGAATATATACGTTTACCGAGTCGAACGATATAATCCATTCGTTAATTATAATCGTAAGACTCCATAATGGATACGCGAAACATGGGGAGGATAAAGTGGATAGAGGTACGCGAGTTATTTCAGAGCAATAAAATCGCGCGACAGAAATCTCCCTGGATTCTTCAAGTAGCAGTACATATTCTGACTAAAATGTCTAAAAAGACATTCTGCAGCAATAGCCTATCCCCTGTTATTTATATTTTAGAAACTGAAATGTGTATTATTAAAAAATTTGCTATATTTCTGGCGAAATTTATTATGTTTCTTCTAAGGGACAGTCTATTTCCGTCACTATTAGAAACATAGTAAAATTGAAAAGAATTTATGAGAAAAAAAGCTATAATATATACAATAAATAATAAAATGATTCGGAAAATTAACACGTTTTAATCGACTCAAACTAATGAAGATCAGAAAGAGTAAAATAAAGAGCTGAAAGAGAAAACTTTGAATTTTTCACTTAAGAGAATTGCATGTTTAAGACATTACACTTCTAACCAGAACTCACAATCATTTTGGGGAATCAGGCCGAGTTCCAATTAAATCCCAAGAAATTGTGTATGCGGGTATTTTTGTACGCAAGACACAGCTCTGCTTCGTGAGGAGGAGGAAAGACAACTTCGTCGTTTCGCTCGTGAAAAAGCAGCCGGTCGAAGGAGTCGGGGGTATCATCTGCCCGGGGGATTTGTAAAGGCGCCACCGTCTTTTACTTCCGGCGCTCGCAGAAGGCGCGGACCCGTCAGCGTAACGATCTTGGTGACGCGTCGCTTCCCTTTTCCCATGACGGCCAAGTAGAACGAGCGAGTCACGCGTCTCTCGCGCCGGCCCGGCCGTCATCGTTAGGGCCCGGGCAATTATCCTGGGTATTTTAACGAATCGCGTCTAATTATTTATAATTAATTGTGCCGCTCAAATCCGCGGGCCTACCGCGGATGCTCGCATTGCTCGGACCGGCTGCCGATTGCTGGTCTGGGGAGTCGTTTACCTTACTAATTTGTAATATTAATCGTTCCACGCGAGCTCTTCGCGCTCTTTTGACGCGCGTTATGATTTATACTCCGTCGGGCGCCCGCCGAGAGAGATTGATTACGCCGAGATGTCCGTCTTGCAGATTTCTGGCCCGTGCGACGATACAAGTCGAGATTAAATCACACATCAGACGGAGAAAATCGCGAATTCGTGAGATCCGAATTCTCAATCATCGAGATGCTCGCCGGGGACACATATTGTCGTCATCCGCGTCACTTGGCTGATCCGCGATTCGCCGTCGATATAAATCAGGGGATTCCGCGAGTCCCCCGTGGTGTGCTTAGCTAGCTCTTCAATTAATCCGCGCGCAGGCACGCCAAAGAACTCGACGATTTGTTTAAAGCGTCCCGCGCGCACCGAGAACGGCATGATGCATCATCGTGCGTAGCGTATGGTGCGTAAGAAAGACGACACATCAAAGGCGCGCGCCGCCTCCTCGCGCGCTCTCGTCGTCGTTTTTAGGCCGCGGGAATGAGAGAGTATATCGCGTGCGAGAGATGACACCGGGAAAATATCATAAATTCACTTTGACGCTTCGCGCCTCGACGCTGTTGTGACACACGCCGTCGTTCTCTCTCCCTCGATTCTCTCATAATAAACGTCACTTATTTATACACCAATCCGACCGACCGCTCGACTCGTGATCAGAGAGAGAAAGAGAGAGAGAGAGAGAGAGAGAGAGAGAGAGAGAGAGAGAGAGAG
>NW_022639452.1:2521970-2533959 GCF_010583005.1 Odontomachus brunneus
GAGAGAGAGAGAGAGAGAGAGAGAGAGAGAGAGAGAGAGAGAGAGAGAGAGAGAGACAAATCAGGCAAACGCACCCCGCGCCAATGCGGGAGCCCCACGGGGGAGAAAAGATCGACGGTTACATGTGGAAAAATGTGACGCTACCGTAAATTGCGAGACGGCTGCGGGATATATCGCGCGGCGTGCTCGGCGGCGGCGCACGTGGAAAACAAACATTAATAGAACGACCGTTAGTCACCCCTCGTCAAGAAGTGGCGAGAGCACCCTCCTCGCGCTCGCGAGTGCTACTAATTACGTTACGATGCAGGGAGCCGAGATTGTGTCACAACAAACTTCGAAACAACGCGGCTGCAGTCGTGCGCGCGCGAGCGTGCTCGCAAGGAGGTTATAAAACTTGGAATATAAAATCTCCGTCATCTCTCCGAGTGACGGCTGCACGCGCGAACGAGCCAGACGGCGTTTCCGGCTAATTAAAGCGAAGCCCGACGCCGTGTGACGACGACTGATCGAATTCATAATTTGGCTGCGACGTGTTTCGTATTTCGCGAAGCTCGCGCGCCAAGCCGGATCTCGCGATTGTCTCGAACGCGAGACGCATGCGCGCGGGCAGATCGAGGTAGCGGTGAGATTGGAACGAGCGAGAAGAGTTTTTCAGGGTGAAGAGGCCCCGGGAACCCCGCTGGCGTAATTAACATTCGGCACGTTTGGCCGGGCCCCGACGAGCTTCTTGTCCCGGTGGGTCCCGCTGGTAGCTCCGACCAGACACTGATTAAGACATGGCCGCGGCGTGACACACCGGCGAACGTCGTCGTCGTCGTCGTCGTCGTCGGAACAGCGCGCTTCTAACCGCGCGTGTATCCTCGCGAGGATGCGACGTCCTCCCGACGGGGTCGACGACACCGATGGAAATGATCGCGCGGGGCCAATATCCCTTTGCGCACGCAACGTTGATGTTAATGGAAATCAAAGCGTGGCCAGGCGCGAAGACTCGAGTCGTTAGCGAAGTGTTGCGTTGTTTAAAATTTCATTCCGTAGTGGGAAGAGAAAAAGAGAAAAAGACGATGAAGTGATCACTTATTTCTCGAAACAGCCTCATTTCGGCTGTAAGTAGAATTGATTGTTCGACCAATGAGGAGATGTTATACCCATCTTCCTGGATTGCAACGCGCTTTCATCGTTAGGGTGCGATGACGAAGCGTCGCAGAGGGATGTTACGGTATACACAGCGCGGCAGAGCCAGTCCTCCCGTATTAATTGTACACGCTTGGACGAATAAGAAAAAGCGCGGGCGCATTTCGCTCGGCAATTTTATAAGCATTCTCGCGCCGGTATCAATCATAACCTCGGAGCGCGTCCGCGTTTTTTACCACGTTCGCCGCCAAAAAGTCCGCCATCGGCGGACGCTGGAATGGCGGGAACGGAACGCCGCGCGTCCATCTCCGGACGGCGGGCGCTCCTCGATTGACTCGTCATCCATCGACGTGCGCGAACGGATGAGAACTCGCTTTTTGCTTACATGCGCGCGCGGTCCCTCAACTAGCGTGGCTCTTGATCGCCATTCTGCATGTCGTAGTCCCCGTCGCCGTTGTCGTCGTCGTCGTGACCAGCCTCGAGAGTTAGTCCCCTAATTAAATACAGTTTTTCATTCGCGGGCTTCGAATTCGCGACGTCCCGCTGCGCAAACCGATTGCGAACTACAGCTCGACAAATAAATCAAGAACGGGAACGCGCGGGATGATGATACGGAGTCGGAAATTAGTAAAACTTACGGGGTACAGTCGTACGGGGGAACGCATATCAAAAAGGTATTTACACGTAAACTCTATTTTTCCTATTTTAGATAAAGTAGTGCAGCTTCCACATTCCACGAAAAAATGCGGCTAATTTCAGCCCCATTTTACGGCGTTCGAAATCTTCAATTATTTTTTTATAAAATTGTAGCTATTCATGAGTAGATTAAGGATATACAAGTATCAATGCGCCTTATTTGGAGAAAACGGCGTAAAATATATATATTTTGTAGAAATAAACGATATTTTGTTAGGACCCTTACAGGAAACGCATATAGGAAATGTTGCAAGGAATGGGATGGGAGTCTTTACGAATGAAATAATACATATTATAAATACTCTCTCTAATAATATATTTATATTAATTTATTATATATTATATATTATATATTATATATTAATTTAGGGTGACTTTTTCAAGCTCCGACTTGATCGTTGATTAATTCCGTTGTAACTAGCAGAATTGACAAATAGCAGTAGCTATTTGCTGGTTTCATAATTTGAATCCGCGCGCTTTTGATTGACGGGGCGACGGGGTGGCCGGAGTGATCGCGTCATTTCGGTGAGCACGTCGCCTTCTCGGAAGGCAAACACAAATCGTCGATATAATTAGTGGCGCGCGTGTCCACGCTGCCGAAACTCTCGCTAGCTCCACGACGCGTTTCTGTTACACAAGCCCAAAGGACCACTCTCGTTGTGGCGAAGGGGGATCGTGACCGTCTCGCCTTCAAGAAAAACAGCCGCAATCTGTGACGCGCGCTTGTTGACTCTAAACCCGTCACTGAATTCGACGAGGTTTTTTCTTTAATTTATTAATTATACAGGCTGACAATTTTGACTTTTGCTCTAACTCCTAGACCTGTAGATGAAGATTTTTGGCATGCTAAGATCAAATCTATTGCCCAAACTACTTTGTTACGTCAAGTTTACGAGATACTCTAATCTAAAAGTACCAAAAAGGCAATTTTTTAATTATTTTTAGGTTAGAATAAGTCTGAAACGAGAAGTGATAGGCTAATGGATTTGAACTTAACATGAAGAAATACGCGAGCGTATGGCGCGATTTGATTTCTTCATCTTCGTCATCAGGCTTCGATCCATCGCCCCCGCGAGCGGACATCGCGTGTGTTACTTACGAGGGTCGTAAATCGCGCGGCCAACGCCCCGTCGGCGCGATTCTCCGCGACGCGCCGGGATGCGCGCGTAATACCCGAAACATTCGCGCGAGCGCCTCATAGGAGAACATTAACGTTCAGTCTGGGCGATTAAATAAGTCATATTGTCGCGTCCCGCCTAACGAAGCGCCGCGGCATCCTTGTATTCGCGTCGTCCGTCGCAGTTGTCGACTGTCAAGAGCAGTTCTTTTTACCTCCTCCGCTATCCTCTTTCTCTCCCTCTTTCTTTCTTTCTCTCTCTTTAGCATCCCCTCGATTCGTTCTTTTACTCCTTTCCTCGCGCGAGATGCAGTATTTATAAGTGGGAACGGCTGTCGCGACCGCGACGAGGAGAGAAAGAGAGAGAGAGAGAGAGAGACTGGAGAGAATCACGCAGCACGCGTTCACCACGGTGGTGTTGGTGATGATACGCATGCCCCATCCTTGTCTCTTCTCCGTCGGCGAAGGAGAGAGCGAGAGGAACATTTCTCTCGCTCCTCCGTGCCTCCTCCACGACGATGCGCCTCGCCTCGTCGACGACCCTACGCCTGCCGCCGCTGTAAACTGTGGCCGCTTTGA
Source organism: Odontomachus brunneus (assembly GCF_010583005.1). NCBI lineage: Eukaryota > Metazoa > Arthropoda > Insecta > Hymenoptera > Formicidae > Odontomachus > Odontomachus brunneus. The sequence goes on from NW_022639452.1 coordinate 2,525,494, forward strand.
CAGACCGGCGGCTGGCGTGAAAATGCTCGCCAATTAACCAGCGGTGAATTATGCACCTCCCCCTTACTTACCCGCCAGTTTAGTAGGTGACTTACGTCGTACTTGCCAGCCGACAAGCCTCGGACGAATTCGAGCACCTCGCTGAGCGGTAAGCTCTCAGCTTCCCCTCTTCTTCTTCTTCGTCGTCGTCGTCGTCGTCGTGTCGTTCTTCTGGCGTCTGCTCCCGTCTTCTTCACCTCCTCTTCCCCCCTTCCCCACCCACTCGTTCTCTCTGTCTCCCGGGAGAATGGTGCACAAAGCGAGTACAGTGTCGCAAGCAGCCGGACATCCGGTAACTCGCAGAGATCTCTTTGAAGTCTTTGAGGACGCGAATTCGCGGGATCGTACGCCGAATGAAATATCGCGATGCCCATCGTCGTGCGTCTTTCTGTTCTCCCGTCCTCCCTTCCATCCCCCTCACTCTCCCGTGCTTCTCGTTGTCGGCAGCAACACCGGGTTGCAACACGTTGCGGATACGAGCGAGTTAAAGCGGAGAGGATTACGAATCACGGGGAAGGGAGGGGAGAATTCTACCGCAGACGGAAAATTATAGCCCGTTTTCTCGTGAGAAGCGTTCCTTCGCGAGCGGACGCGTCTCTTTCTTTGATTTCGCGAGGGTCCTCTTTCATTGTTCGTTGATTCCCGCATTGTTAAAATAATTTTTTCAATCATCAATATATAGATCAATAATAATAGAGTGGGGATTTTCATCTATTATTTGTACAAATTTGAGATTTCCATTGCGCTGTTACTGAATTTCGCGAGATGTTAATTGGAGGCGCGACATCGATTCTCCGGCGGCGCGAAATTAAATTATCATTATCGTAACTGTTGCACACACACACACGCGCGCACGCGTCCGTGTTTGCCGCGAGCGCAGATTAACAATGTCGAAGACGAGGTGGAGAGAGAAGAGAGGGAGAAAGAGAGAGAGAAAGGTCGTCGTACATTTCAATCCGCGTCATCGGCCGAAATTACTTTTGTACTCTTTGACACGGTGATAAATCTCGCGAGAAATACTTATCCAGCGCGGTCGGACGATTCGTTCGCGAGCTCTCGACGGGTAGCTGACAATACCCGGTGAGACGAGGTGGCCCTCGTAAAATTCGAATTTGTCTGCCGGTCGTTAGTCGAGAAATCCAAAACCATCTTTCGTTTACCGACTCCTACTCCCTTCTCTCTCTCCCTCCTCTCTCTCTCTCTTTCTCTCTTTCTCTTTATCTCTCTGTCTTGTTCTCGCTTCTTTTTCTCTTTCTCTCTGCCGCGCACGACGGAATAATCTACCGGCCGTAGAACAATCTATCACTCGTACAACGAAAGTTTGACGCAATGTCAAAACGCGAGCCCGTTAATTTTTCATGTCGCTTCACCCGGAACTCGTGCTGTAACTGCGTCTCCTAACCCACGCTCGTATATACACCGCCGAGCTGATCCACGTCGTCGACGCTGGTCCAGCAAGTTGTCTCGACGTTGCCATTCATTATTCAGCACCTACACCGATACGCTACCTTTCGACACGCGGGACGCACTTGCGTGACGTTACGCCGCCAAGAGACCGTTGCGCAGCTGGTCCGTTTGTATTTGTGTTATCCGATGCCATTACAGTCGAGGCATAGAAACCGTCTCTCTTCGCGAGATTGGTAGAGTCGAAATTTTACCTATGAAATACCACACGATATCTGTCTACGCGATCAGGGGAGAGGGAGGTAGGACAGCCTGAAGGAGCTCTTAGTAATGAGACGAATAAAGAAGAGTTTCACGATTTTTTTCTTTTGACGGATTTTCGTTTCACCCCAATAGTTGGGGCGCGGAAGATATTAAAGGCGCTAATTATTATTGTTCCGTTGTATATCACATTACGAAGCAGCCGTCCAACTCGCCCGGCGTATTTACGAGGCCAACTTTGTTTCAGTATCGCCTCCCGCCGATGTTTTAACTTTATCGCGGCCGAAGTATGATTTTACGAGAAGCCGTGGCGGGGCTAAATATGCCCGCGTCGTAAAATTAACGGCGTTTCCATAAAGGAATCCGGGTGCTTGCGTTAAAACTCGATAAAAGCCAATAAAGCATCGCCGCAGAGCGCAGTTTAGTCGAGTTTATCGCGTCGCCCGCCCCACCGTCCGGCCGAGAAGTCGCGCAGAGGCGAGAGTCGTCCGAGTGTGACCGCGCTTTCTCGCGGTTCACCCCGTATCCATTTGCGGTGTCCTTCTCGGATAAGACGTATGCGTATCCCGCTGCGCGAAGGCGAGTCCCGGCGCGGGAGCGCCGGTTTTACTGCGTCCTTTACGAAAATCCTCGGCGAGCGGCGACCTCGCCGTATATAATCGCGACGATTTCGGGGACGAAAAATCCCGGCGGCCTCTTCGCCGTTAAGTAAATCGCCCGTGTACACACGTGAGCACACGCGCATACACGACGTGTATGTGTGTATGCGCGCGCGCGCTCACACAGATAAACCACTGTTAATTTTTATTAACCGTGACGCGCGCGTAACGGCGCCGGTGAAGTTGCGCGTTCGCCAAAAGTTAAACGCCATAAAGTTTCGCGCGTGAGCGCGAATGAAAAACGGGAGAGAGCTGCTCGCGAAGGAAAGAACGCGCGACGCGAATAGATCGCGCATTACCGTGTACCAGCAGCGGCCAGAGGCGCGTATAACCGCTCTGATTTACGCCGCGATCGCGAACTACACTTTACTTACATCTCCTCGTGAAAATTGAAACGTTTCCCTCATCCCCCCTTCCCTCCGCGATCTCCCTCCCACCCTCCACCTCTCTTTGTCCCTCCGCGTGTATCCTGGCGGTTTCGCAGTAACGATAAATTCCTGCGGGAGGAAATTGATAAAATCGGAATAAAATGTGACAGCCGCGGTACATCGCGCATGGTAATGGGCAATATCCCGGTGTTTCTTGAGCATCGAGAGCCCTCCGCGTAATTGCCGGCAGCGGAGGGAGAGAACGAACGGACGAGTGAAAGAGGATCGTCAATTCGTCGTTATTGCAGCTCGGAAACCTATATAATGCGGCGAACGATCGTATATAACAGCGGTATGCATTCGCGGGGAGTAAGTAGCCGTTTATCGCACACGTTTACGTGCGCGCGCTATTACAAAAAACATCATTAGGGAGTCCTGTAGAGCGAGAGTAACTAGAGTCCAATAGTACCCGGCCTGGCTCAATTCTCTATAAAATATAACGCGGCAAAATGGGACTCTCTTAATCAGACTTTTCTTGTCCTCGAGAAGAAACTGACTCAGCTCGGATCTAACTTTACCAAGACGAATACAGATCAGATGTATGAACGACTGACGATGAATGAGCTGGATTTCGGGTGCTATTGGGCTTTGCATTGCGGGGCTCTGAGAGTGACCTCGTGCATCTCCTTCGTCACGATGCGTACCCCTGGCGAGCACACGCGACATAATCACCTCGGACCGCCGCATTAGTAATGGCTCGTAGCTTTATCTGCGCCGGATACTAGCTACCCATGTAAAACGCTGGCCCTCGCCTTTTACGCACCAACATTTTTGCGCACCGGTATCTTTATGGTAAGCGTAAAAGCGACTTTATCGCGCAATTTAAATGCCGTTTCGAGCGTCGGCGACGCCGCGATACCGCCCGCTACAACTTCTCTAACGTGGATCTCTCCTCATATCCGAGCTGCACGCGCCGACTAATTACCTCGGTGACTTGGATTCGCCCATTTCGCAGATCGCACCTTCGATCGTTGCTCCAAGTCGAGAAATTGTGTCGCTCGTGAGCGATACTGTGCGGCATATCCGACGCCTCATCAACGTGTTTCCGTTGTTTGTAGCAATTTTGCTCTACTCCGGGTTCTCTGGTACACGGTCTCGAAGAGGCTCCCGTTCATGGATCCCTGTCCCCACCGGTAAGAAGAAGAAGAAGAAAAGAATACGGATGGGGGCAGCGGTGGTCGCATAACTCCGAATGGTTCTAGCGGAGCGACCCGCAACCCTTTGAAGGTTTATGCCGATTCAGAAACGAGTTGATTCATGAAGACGGCGCGGACCTCCTCGGGATCCACGGCTCAGGGCACCCCAGGCCGTTGCGGGTGGTCTCGCGACTTGATTTCTTGTTTCCTCGACCGCAAGCAGAACGCGGTAGCCCCCCTTCGTGGACTGGTTCGCGAGCGGAGTCAAGATGGAGAGGGAGAAAGAGCGCTGAAGAGAAAGGTGGAGAAACGGAGAGAGGCAGATAGAGAGACCGAATGAAGCGTTCCCCGCTGTCCGCATAGCTATGGCGATTGTCGATTTAAATGTTTACTAATAACCAGGCTTGTCCAGCAACCACCCAGAAGTCGATCGCTTTACATTTTTATAAGTACACCCCGGCCGTCCCGGTTCCGAGAATGAGAACGTTTCATATTCATCCACCGATCTGAAAGGACGATCCCCTACGTCGATTCGTAGAGAGACCCTCTCTTCCTTCCTCTCTGTCTCTCTTTCTCTCTCACTCTTCCTCCGTATGCATTATCTTTGCTGAATTGCACACGATGCACGCGATTAGGCCGCGCCGACGATCGACCTGTCGTCGCGCGACTCGCTCGAGTCGGATCTACCCAGGAGTATCGAGTTGTGTTCCGACGCCGAGGGTCGAGCGCACTTATCTATATATTCTATATGTGTGCAGAAGGAAAGTTACAGAATCGACACTATGGATTGCGCTGGGTGGCGCAATTGGCGGTGTGTTGGGGATTTGCAGAAATGACAACTCACTTGCTTTCCGTAATGATTCGTTTATTGCGAAAGGACACAGTCTGCGCGCCATCCGCCGATGTGACATCAGCGAGCTCGCGTGAAATTTTGGACACGAATGACTAAAAGGTGATGGCGATCGTTCACTCTCGACATGACATGATATGTTGACAGCCGTTGTGTCCGGAGGAGGAGGGGGGGCTTCACCTGCGCGCGACCTCGCCGACTCGCGCGACCCGGGTTGTCCTCACGATCGTCTTCGAGGTCTCGACGGCCGGAAGTGAACTCTTTTCTACCATCCTTTCGTTTCTTTTTTCTTCCTTGTTTCTCTCATGTTAACGGAGCTATACCGGTCGCGGTGTGATCGGCAAGCGATGTCACGCGCGAATCGACGGAAACGCTCGACGTTTCCGTTGGGAGATCGCGATTCGGCGGCGTTTCTCGCTGCGGTAGTACGTTTCGCGCGAAAGCTCGCGGAACATGATCCTCGGAAAAGACAAAAAGAAGACAAATAAATAAGAAGGAAGGGTACTTACAAGAAGAAAGATTGAGAGAGAAAGAGAGAGAGAGAGAGAGAGAGAGAGAGAGAGAGAGAGAGAGAGAGAGAAACCAAGGGCAATGTCTTGAAAAAAATCTTTACGTTAATTCTCCGGCCGTCCCTCGCGATCCATCGCTGCGACCGAAACGACCCATACCTCGTCATGCACGACCGAGTCGACGTGAATCGATAATATTATAAACATTGCAATAACAATAATAATAATCATAATAATCATAATAATAATAATCGTCATTAATATGAATTATGTGTGATCTCAGGTATGCTAGTAATATTGTGTCTACTCTACATACAATACATACACTGGCCGGACTGTTCCTCTACTGGGCCTCTCTTCTACTATTTACAAACGCATAAATAATAATTATTATTATTATCATCGTATAGAGTTTTTTTTATATATATTTATAATATTTATACGTGAAGTAGAGTACTTGTCGAGTTGACGCTAGTTAACCGTACGGTTACACCGCGATTAGCCACCTACTAGGGGTAGTCGGTACTACGATTTTCCGTTCTCATATCGCGAATAATAAACGGAGTACAGAAAATAAACTCGGTCCGGGAGTGAAGAGGGAATATAAGGGCGGGAGGGTGAGGGGAGGGGACAGGCGGCGAGAGATGAAAGGAACATCGTGGCATATCGAGGGAGAAATGTCAAAGACTAGGAACGAGGGTGGGAGGTGGGGGTGTATCGGGGCAGTATCTCGTCGTCTCCCGTTCTATACTGTACACTAATTACAAGATCCTTGTCCTCTGATTATTGTCAGCCACACCACACGCGAAAACGCCGCGTCGTTAGTTGCACAGCGCGCGCGAGTTACGAGTACGATTACGACGTCCGTCTCTCGTGCCTTTACTCTCGTTTCCATTGCTCTCATCGGCGATCAGCGGTCGCGTCGAGTCACACTCGTCCGGGTGACTTGAGCTCCTGCGTCGCGGACGCGAGACCGCCTGCCGGATGCGGCGACTGGTCGGACCCGCCCGAGGACGCCGTCGACGACGACGACGGCGACAGTCCGGAAGACGCGGTGGTCAGTAAGACACCGGCCGATCCAGCGGCACCGCCGCCGCCGCCTCCTCCACCACCGCCGCTGCCGACGACGACGCCGCCACCGCCGACGACGCCGACGGCACCTCCGTTGATCGAGAAAGGTTTCACGTTACCGGCGACGGAGATCGCGGAGGACGAGGTCGTCAGTATGCTCGGAGCGGTGGATGGCGGCATCACGCCGCCCAGGCCACCTAGAGTCCTCGAGTAGGTCTCTAGCAGGGATATATCGCCGGTGCCGAGATGAGACGCACCGTACAGGTTTCGATAGAAGTCCGGGTGCGGTCGTACGAATTGCGTGCCCGGGTGTATCGCCGGGTGCAAAGAATGGTGTGTCGGCAATCGACTGGCCAGCGGATTCACAAGTTTACCTGCTCCTCCGCCGCCGCCGCCGCCGCCGCCTCCTCCTACTCCTCCACCGGTGGTCACGCTTCCGTAGGGCGTCGCCGCGAGATCCGTCATCGTGCTGGGATTCGTATTCGTCGTCTGGTCGCCGTCCTTGCTCGCCATGTCCGCGAGCGACCAGATCCGCGGCTTCGTGGTCACCGCGCTGCCCGTGGTGGACGCGCTCGTGCTCGGCGGTAGATGATGGTGTTGGCTACCCGGCGACGTACTCTCCGGCGACGGGTGACGCAACAGCCGGCCGTGATTCGGCGCGAGATAGGCCGGATGTTGCAGTTGCAACGGATGCCTCGGCTCCCTCTGGTCGTACAGGCATTCCGGACTGTCCGGGCCGCTGTCCGCTCGCGACTCGCTCCATTCGCTCTCGGTTCTACCTTGAACGCCCGCCGATCCGCCGCTGCTACTGTGCAGGAGGTCGAGGCGGTGCGCCGGCCGCTCGCCGTCCTCGCTGGAACCTGTACCTGAGTCTTTCGAATCTGAACCAAGAAGAAGTCGAGTCACGTGATCCGTTGGGTTAAAGCCCAAGTAATCGGCGCGTTTTCCGGGCGACGGTCACGAGGAATACGGAAAAAGATCAAATATGGTGCACGCGTAACCAGAAATATTTAGTCTCGTGAGCAGCATAGTTGCACCACCCTAATTATATTTGTGTGATGGTTGATACGACTCTCTCTGTTATTTTGGTACGTCAACTATACCGATGTAGTTACGCGTAATCTGGTTGTGGCAACTGTCAAAGATCGGTTGAAGCGATATTTACTATCGATACATGCTCCGGTTAGAGTAGCTAGATATCGTTAGTACTGCAACAGCAGCTCAGCCAGTTATTCAACGATTGCTCTGCGGTCGCGGCACAACTACACGATGAGTTGCTCGGTATTTTACCATTGAATCTGATTGGCATAACCAAATTTATGTGTGGGACAACTATACTGTATATTCTTTCCATATAATAACAATAATTATAATAATAATAAAATCATCTTTATTAATGAAAAGCTCTCTAGCATATACAAGATAAAATAAAATCGCAGGTAAACAAAGACAAACGTGTCTGGCGGACCAGAGATCGAAAACAAGTCGCATAGGAAATGGAAATATGTCGATAACGACGGCTGCATTATACGGTAGACCGACTGATCGAAAGCGCCGTGAGTGTGTATAAAATCGGAGATGGTCGAGAAACCGGACTCACCTAGCCGATCTTTCTCGTCGACGCTCTTCCTCCCGCTGTCGTCGTCCTCGTTATTATTATCCTCGTCTTCGACTCGGTTTCTCGGTTCCCACGTCATCTTATTCTCCTTTTTCAAACGCCTCCGCGCGTTCGCGAACCATGTCGACACTTGCGTTAACGTCATCTTGGTAATGATGGCCAGCATGATCTTTTCGCCCTTTGTGGGGTAGGGATTCTTCTTGTGCTCGTTCAGCCACGCTTTCAGCGTGCTCGTCGTTTCCCGCGTCGCGTTCTTTCGCCTCGCGCCGTTCAGATCCATGCCGTAGCTACAACAAGCCGAAAGAGCAAGAAAAATTACACACGACATCGTTCTCGCGTCCATCAATCGATCTGTCGTCTCGGTTATCACGTGGTGCAACCACGCAGCGATAATGCTTTCTCAGATGACCCAACCAACGTCGTATTAACGCAAGAGAGAGAGAGAGAGAGAGAGAGAGAGAGAGAGAGAGAGAGAGAGAGAAAAAAGAGAG
>NW_022639452.1:2534574-2537343 GCF_010583005.1 Odontomachus brunneus
AGAGAGAGAGAGAGAGAGAGAGAGAGAGAGAGAGAGAGAGAGAGATCAACAAGAGAGCGGGAGAGAAATGGAAATGCACGCGTGGCAAAGTAGAAAATCATTGTGTGTTCGTTTGCGCGCTCGGTGACAATTCGCGATCGGAGCAGATGCGGGACGAGCCAAGTCATCCGTTTATTATTCCGTAACTGGTCCGGTAGGATCCAAGCGGTTCCCTGGGCCTCTCGTCGGGGCACCAGTCGAGGGATTAAGTTTTACAACGAGGACATTTTCGTCGTCAGGATGCGCGTGACCCAGATAGAGACGCGAGTATATACACAGGGCGCGAACGATACTTTATACGAGCGAAAATAAATGAGACGCCGTAGGAAGTCGGGGTGCAAACGGCGGAGGGGAGTAGGAGGTGGAGGAGGAAGAGGTCAGGGGGGTCCGTTGGCGGAGGCTCCGTGGAAACTCGCGTCGGAAAACTTATCCCATCGTGGGGCTCGTTATGCCTTCCCCAGCCGGTATAAAAGTCCGAGAGTCCTGCTCGGTTTGAGGAGCGATATAAGCGGGTAGGTAGGTACTACTTCCATCCCGAGAGCAGATCTCTATCTAACGGTTTAAGCTGCTTCCTTCCTTCCATCCTGGCCAGAGGAATGGAGCGGAAAGAGTAGGGCGGGGGGAGGGTGAGAGGGGATGAGGGAGAGAGAGGGCAACCTCCATCTCTTCACCTCCGTCTCCGCTCGCTTCGCCTGCCGCCTCGCTCTGTCGGACCAGAGCGACCGACCCTCTGGGATCCCATTACTAAAAGACTAACCCTTATCAAAGATTAAACTTCGGTATAACTGCTGAATCGACGGGATCGAAATTAAATTTTCCACCGCCGAGGCGACCGGCTGGGACTCACGGGATACTTCCTCTCCGCTCTTTTCTCTCCATTCTGTCTGCCTGTCTGTCTTTTTCTACTTCCGCCGTCGAGTTCTGTTCCCCTTTATTCGTCTCGTGTCCTTCGTACTCCTTTTGCTCGCGTGTACAATTTGAACGATCCGAACGGATCAGAAATAGCTTTCTTCTTGTACAGGGATACTCGTTATTAATGATATTGCGGATATCAATAAGCTTCGACGAGCTTCAGCGAATGTTACACGTGCAGAGATGACACGATCTGCTACAATATCTTCGAGGCGTGCAGAAGAAGACGGTCGCGAAGTGAACGAAAGCAAATTGCGCGAGGCAATGAGAAAGCACTTTTGTAAAAAAAAAAATAGCGAATGTTTCGTCGGGCAGCAAGATACGTTTGATTCAAATCCGTAGCGGCATGTTTGCCTTCTGGGTTCGGCGGTAACCTCGTCACGACGCGTCGCCATTATTGAGCTTTATTTTCGCCTTCGCACCCCGAGACGTAGCCGGTGGAGTGGGTGAGGCGTCGTGTATGGACGCGCGACTGACATCCCCGGTGTTGCGTGGCGCCGGATAGGTTAGATAGGGGTAGTGAGCGTGGAAGTGGCGGCGGGAGATGGGAAATTAATAAAACTGTCACTTATCTACCCTTCTCCCCGAGGCAGGCCTACACACACGGCATTTCTCGCTCCTCTATCTTCGTTCTCACCCTACGCCACAACCCTCCCTGTCGCCCTCCTTCCACCTCCCAACTCCGTTTGCACTACCACGCCACCGCCACCATCTCCACCTCCACCCTCTATCCTCCTCCTTCCTCTCGCTATCTCGCCGTCGCACTTTTCCCGCTTCTATTTGTCTCGCTCCGATTCCGAGCGCCCCGCATGCGGGATTTGAAGCAGCTGAAACGAAGCGCTAAACATTTCAATTTGGCATCAGGCGCTCCCATGCCGAGCGCGCGCACTGATATACATCTCGTTCTCTCTCGTTCTCTCTCTCTCTCTCTCTCTCTCTCTCTCTCTCTCTCTCTCTCTCTTTCTTTCTCTGTTTCCTCGTCCTCCGACCTAGTCTATCCTCTATGTGTTCTTCATCCTACCCGCTCGATGCCAGGTCGCAAACGTGCATCGTGCCCGACGTGAAAGAGAGAAAGAGGCGAAGGGTGGTTCGGATGAGAGGCGAAGCGCTGGATAGAGGCGGAGAGCGTGCGAGGTGGACCGACATCGATGGAACGGACCAGGAAAAGTGAGAGGAAGACAGAAAAGAGCCAAGAGCACCACGAGGAGACAAGGGGTGGCTGGCAGGGCGGCGGCAGCGGCGACGGCGGCGGGGATGGCTTAACCCCGGTCTGTTTGCGAGGAGCAAATGGCGTTCTGCAGTTATTTTAAAATTCAGCCGGTGGCAGGGGGCGCGGATCGGATTAAAAAATCAGAGTGGAAGCTTGTTTCTCATGATAACAGCCAGCCGCCCCGAGAGCGGCAACTGCTGCTGCTGCTGCTGCTGCTGCCGCCACTGCTGCTGCTGCCACTGCTGCTTTCTCCCGATTCCTCCTCCCTACCGCCTCCTCCGCGTCTCTCTATCTCTCCGCTTCCTCCATCCACGTTCCGAGCCCGTTCTGTCTCTTTTCTTGGCTCACCGCGTTCTTCTCTCCTTCCCTCTCTCACCCTCTGTTACTCATTCTCCTACAATTCTCTTTCTCTCTCGCTCGCTCGCTCTCATTCCTCGTTTCCCCCGCGCCGCGATTCTCCCAATCTATCTCCCGCACAGCCGCTACCTCCGGTATTATCGCCGCCGCTACCATCGCTATCGCCATCGTCAACCGCTTTAAATACGACAGCTATGTATATGTATGTATATTTATATATATATATATATATATATATATATATATGTATC
>NW_022639452.1:2537357-2540432 GCF_010583005.1 Odontomachus brunneus
TATATATATATATATATATATATATATATATATATATATATATATATATATGTATCGTATACATATATATGGCGAACCAGTAGAGAATATAGACGAATGAGCTCGCTGTACTTGGCGGAGATATAAATATATATGCAAATGCACACAGCTCACATATATATATATATATATATATATATATATATATATATATATATATATATATATATATGCTCACGTGCGTATTCTGCGTACGCGCGGCCAGTTTGTCGCGTATCCTTCTCTCTTTCCGCACGTTGCAACCGCCCGTTTCCGTAGTCCGACGACGATGGCCTATTCCCAATTCTTGCAACGTTGTTCGCGGTTTCCGCGTCGGGTTTCGCGAAAAAATATTGAACCTTGTCACGTCTACTTCCAAAATCGAATCGCCCTTCACGGCAGATCCGATTCACACACGGAGAGAATATCATTGTCTTTTTTTATATAAATTTTTTCAATTTTTCTATATTTTTAGTAATCCAAGAATAGACTGTCAGTAAACTCTGTCTTGCTAAGAAACATAGCTAATTTCGCTGGAAATATACGGAGTGCTTTAAGGATCCTGGGTACTCGCATACCCATCTTTTTTTACTGACGTCAGAAGCGAGAAAACGCGTGCTGAAAGTTCTTGCAAAATACGTTGAAATAAAAAGATATCACAAAATGATACTTGCACGATTTAACACAACTCTAATGTATTCATATTTTATCTGAAGTATTTTAGAAATATGCTTAATCGATCGCAAATGCCATTTTGTAGTTATATCTTTTCATCTTGACGTATTTCGCAAGAATTTTTATGCGTTTTCTCGCTTCTGACGTCATTAAAAAGAGATGGACGATGCAAATACCCAGTAGTCTTGATAATATATTTCTGTTCTTGAAATAGCATTTTTGGAATAAAAGGGCAGTAAATTACTATAAAATATGTATATCTATTCCTCAATTACAGAGTCTTATATAACAATTTTTACTATAAAATTCTATCTCCGTGTATGCAGGTAATCATATTCCGCTTGACTCTTGTAGCTTTTCACAGAAGTCCGCGTCGTTACCACATCTCCGAAGCGTTTCTTTATCGGGAGATGTTTTCGGCAATGCCACTCGCCGGATTGCAACGCGAAACGCATCACGAAGATACCCGGCGTAAGTGACGCAATTATCGATATCGGAAAACAAAGTTAAGGAGAACTGGTCGTTTGAACATCGAAGCAAATATCGTCGGTTTAATAGCCGAGAGGCAGAAGAAGTGTCGCAGAGTGAAACGAGAGAGAGTTCTTGTGTGACGAGTGCAAACTGATCAGCAAGAGAATCGTAGACGAGAACTCGAGAGAGGAGGAGTTATCCCGAGAAGTTGTCCCGGTAGTCGCGGCGGCGCCGCGAAAGTACGGGAACGTATCGATCAACGCGAATGTAAAATAAATTTGAATACAAACACGTAACGAACGCGTATATATCACCATTAAGCGTCCGGCGCGCTACAATGTCTCGGGCATGCTAATCTAACGTATGTACAAGGTGTTGAATTAATGCCGCGAGGCGGTCTGATTAATGCAAGCCGTAAAAGTATTATCGCTGATATGCACAAGACACTTCTCCGCTGACGTAAACTGCATTGCTCCGTCAGCATGAATTTCCTCGTGATAATTGTAATCTTTGCGAACCGTGCCTCTCTCTCTCTCTCTCTCTCTCTCTCTCTCTCCCTCTCCAAGCACTCGGATTAACAACACACGTATATCGATCTATCTCTAATCGTTCGTCGCGAGGACGGCCTCGTCGGCTGCCTGCCGAGCGTCGTCACAATTGCCTTCGATCCGATTACAAATTCGTGGAAGACCGCGATTTACATATCCCGCATACCCCGACAATGTATGGCGCGAAGGTAGCTATTTTTGATCCGGCCGGCTTATCCATCAAACCGGGTGACCGCGCATCGCGCTTGATATCCCCCGAATGGAGACCACTATCGCGAATATATTTCTCGTAGATAACAACCGGTTTCGCGCGCTTCCACGACCGAGCGAGTCCCGTAGCAAGGTCCAGGTACGTTTCCACGACGGTGACGGCGACGGCGACGACGACGACGACGAGCGTCGAGCGTCGAGCATTCAGTCGCCCATTAAGAGCCAGCCGAACGGCCATTTCTTTCGCCCTTTTCCCGTCGACCGGCTAGCGTAAACGCGTTCATCAAGATGTAGCCCTCCGAGAGGGTGGAAACGGAGGGGCTTCGGGTGACCAAAGGCAGTTCACGTCGAGGCAGGTGTGCGGTTGGCACGACTCCGCCCCTCGTCACCGGCCGTAACTAGGGTTGATATCTAACTTTGTCCTCCGTTCTGCTCTCCTTTTCTTTCCTTCTTTCTGTCTCTCTCTCTCTCTCTCTCTCTCTCTCTCTCTCTCTCTCTCTCTGTCTTTCTCTCTTACTCACTCGTTCCTCTCTCACCCTGCGAGGCCGACACTCCTTTTCAGATATGGTCGTCATGCCTTACGCTTTATCAGCGCGTTACCGCGGCCATTCCGGGATAGTAGACGCCATCTTTCCGCGACCGTGCACGCACGAGGGGTTGCTCGAGGTTCGCCGCGCATCTTTCTATCCGGTTCTATCCCGAGGCGGCGACGGTCGTCCGCCTGCGCACCACCATCACCACCACCGCCGTCTGTCATCCGCTCGTGGTCGCGCTTGAGTTTAATCAGCCACGAGGCTGCGGCAGGGACTGGTTTGCGGTCCCTTTGATCCACCCGCTTTCCGCAGCGGCGACCTTGCGAGTTCTCGTGAGACAGGTTGAAAACAAGCTCGGCACGGTACACAGAAGGTTCGGCCGACTAGAAGAATCGAGAACCGATGTCGCGCGAGCGCGCGGGATGTCCCGAGGCAAGATTTTAAATCCGCTATAAGCTTGGAGATGCTAATGTCATCTTTTAATAATGCCCCTTGTGTGTGCTACCACCCGACACATTAACGTAACTCTGCCGGACAAATAGGATGGAATATTTTCGTGTTGCTTTGGTTGTTTTTGTGACGTCGGTTTCTTTGACGTTGAAAAGAGAGAGAGAGAGAGA
>NW_022639452.1:2540809-2550433 GCF_010583005.1 Odontomachus brunneus
AGAGAGAGAGATATATATATATATATATATATATATATATATATATATAGAGAGAGAGAGAGAGAGAGAGAGAGAGAGAGAGAGAATTCAGCGACGATTTCGGCGTGACGTGTTCACGAGAAATCTCGCTCGTACTTAAAAGCTCGCGCGTTTCATTATTCCAATAACTCTCGCTTTATTAGTCCCACCGGGTGGCCCCACCCCCCTGCGCCGCCTGGATCGATTTAAATTGCATCGAAGCGGCTCACTGTTGGAAACTAATATACGCGAATTTCACGACGGCGTCGGAAGTTCCGGACGGCATTGCGGGATGAAGAACTTTTCACCGGCGAAAGTTTCCGCGCGATTTCGCGGGGAATCGCGGTTCTCGGGCGGCGTGTATTTTCGGCGGGTGCTCGTAAATCAACCCCCGTGCACAGAGAGAGAGAGAGAGAGAGAGAGAGAGAGAGAGAGAGAGAGAGAGAGACGAACTAAGCGAGAGAATGGACGCAGAATATTCGCGGGGGTAGGCTAATTCGATGACTGGACCGACTATAACATCGGGTTCTATAACATCGGGCGTATAAATATTTACGTCGACTAGAACAGCGATACGAGATATACGAAAGAGGAGCGCTGCGGAAGAAGAAAAAAGAGGAGGAGGAGATGAGGGCGGGATGGTGGAGGACGCGAAGGAGGACGACATGTGGAATGAGAGAGTCGGCCGATTATTAGTGTCGAGTTACAGTCGGCCCACGGGGGAGACGGAAACATCGGCCATGGTTTTCACTCCTGTAGTTTACACGACGAGCGTCCAGTGTGTACCCGATGTCGTCACGTTAAGCTCTTAGAAGCGCTTAGACGCGCCTCACGTCGCCTCACTCCGTCTCGCGCATCGTCTCACCCTCCTCACTTCTCGTCTCGCCAGTGAGGAAGTTTTGTCACCGCGGTGTGACAGTCGGTTGTTCCGCATCCAACTTTATTACCAGTTGGTCGCGGTGTGACAGATCGATCGTAAACTTCGTCGGATATGTGTGCGGCGAGCGTGCGTCTAGCCAGAGCACAGGAGAGAGTCTCTGCGGCCGCGTGTCGACGTGTGTGTACACGTGTCGCGACGTGGTCCGCCACGTACGGAGATTATACAATCTCTCGTTCTCTCTCTCTCTCCCTCGCTCTCTCTCTCTCTCCCTCTCTCTCTCTCTCTCCCTCTCTCTCTCTCTCTCTTTCTCTACTCTCTTCGTTTCTCTCCCTCTTTCTGTCTATCTATCTATCTGTCTGTCTCCGCGTCTCCACTCTTCCTCCCCGGCTGTTCCGATGAATATCTCACGCAGTTTATACAAAATGATACACGGTGCGCTACTTTGTCATACGATCGCTTAAATCCGTCCGCGAGGTGGCCGTGTTTAACGCCGGTTTGCCCGCCTGCCTGCCTGCCGGCCGGCCGGTCGGCCGTGAATAAAGTCACACTGAATTATCGCCGAGATTATTATTATTGCTCCACGTCGAGAGCGACGAGAGCGTTATCGCTGAACTTACGAAATTTATTGAACCGCGCTTCCTGTGCCGCGCGCGGAAAGATACGGTCGGAGGAGAACGCATCGCGCAGCCATAATCGCTCTCGTCATTAATTAGGCCGCGTGCTGCCAAACCGCTTCGTCCGGTTAAGCCGCTGGAATTTTGATTGCGCTTCGACAAACGCCGCGGTTTTTCCTTCTGACACGAAGCCAAAGTGGAGAAAAATCGTTGCCACCCTTGGAGGAATCGGTGGTGCGAGAAGCGACTCGCACGCGTATATTAGATTTGCCATTTACGTCGTTGACGATTTCTCTAGTTGGAATTTTAATGTTTCGCGAGCGAGACGTGTACGCACTTTTATAAATTATTCACTTCGTTCAGCGGTACGCGAGCGAAACTTATCGCGTCGTTAGTCTCTCCGCGAGAAATCTTCCTCGACATTTTTCTAAAATTGACATCCCCGCACTCTCTCTCTTTTTCTCTCTTTCAAACTGCGCTCGCAGTTCCCGAGCAGTTAGCGTGCTATTACTCTCATCAACGTCCGGTTCGGTTGTTGAGAAATAGACAGAGAGAGAGAGAGAGAGAGAGAGAGAGAGGTAACGGTGTCAGTGCGAGAGGGGTGTGGCCGAGTCATTAAATCCTGGCGCATATAGTCGGCGGCAGGACTAATCTACGTCCATTAAGCCTAATGGGAAAAGAGCGGCGTGCATTCCGCGGCCTGGCTGTCACGTGGTTCGACGCGCCGCTGTCATCCACATGTCGAAGGAGCGAAGTCGCGTCAAACAGCGCGCGTAGATCGTGCGGCCTCGCGCGTGCGACCCCTCGGTCGAAACGAAAAACGAGTGTCACTGACTTTTCCGACGGTCCCGCATCCCCCTCAACCCTTACTGGCAAAAACCATCCCCCGGGAGCGAAACCGGGTCATTAAACGGCCGTACATCATCCACACGAGACGTATCTCACGGGCGGGGCACTGAAGGGTGCGGATATCAGCCCCGCCTCGTCTCATTAGCCGCGAATATTTCGAGTCCCTGTATCGGCGGACGGGGTGGCGGTCGCTGTTGCCGTTGAGCCTCTAATTTCCAAACGATAACGCGCAAAACCGGTCTTGGTCGGCGAGCAGCAACAACGTTCAGTTTTGATGGCATGGTGGAAAACGTTAAACCGTCTGCTCCTCGGAGTCATCCACGTGGAGGAAGATGGGCGTCGCGTGAGATCACGTCGCGTAATGTTACAGATTCGTTATTCCGCTACAATTCGCTTAAGTAACGGCGTCGCGAGTTCCGGACGATGGTAAGTCGATCTACGGACGATTAATGTGCCATGACAGTTGCCACTGACTGACATTATGATACCACCGCGTCCCATTCAGTAACGTGTAATGTATAATTAGCTATGTCTGAAAAATCGCTGGCTAATGGGAAACAAACGATGAAATGAGGTTAAAGTATACAAAATGTTATAGTTAAGGTGGGCGTATAGAGATCAAGTGAAAATAATCTCATTTGTGTATCATTTTTTCCTACAACGTATCTCTGTTGAGATACTCGTCCTCGATGTTAGAATCTAAAAAAAAAATCTTTTAAATAACTTCTATATAACTTTTTAAAAATAACTTCTATATCACTCAGAAAAGATTTTTATAATCTTCGTATCGCTCTTAAAGATTTTTATAATCTTCGTATCGCTCTTAAAGTTTGGGGATTAAAGAGCTTGGAGATTTGCGCCCTGACATAATATCATCAATAAACTATCTAAACGGCTTAGTATAAAAATGATCAAAAGACGATCAAAATTTGATAAATATCAATATGGGAGTTATTTATAGGAAATGTCTTTTAAATTCTAATTTCGGAGCCGAATGTCTCAGGAGAAGTACGTTGTAGGAAGAAATAAGAATATTCATAGAATTATTTTCATCTAATCTATATACTTCCCTAAGAGATTGCTTTCTTTCGCTAAAACATCTTGTGTATGCATTTCCAATCATACACACATATCTGTCATATCATTTTTTTTATTCAATAATCCGTTTAGCTTTTACACAATCAAAGAAAATCAATGCGACAGTCGACGTGTTAACACAATCTACGAGTGAAACTATAAGATCACTGTGTTTCATTAAGCTAGTGTAAAGTATAATTAATTGTTTTCAGGAAATTGCCTGCACGACCAAGAAGGCAACTATTGAGGCGATGAGAAAGATATCTCAAATTATATTTATTTATTATATCTCTTCGACAATTTGATCAGTTTAGCTTTTGTACAATGGAAATTAACTGTGAAATTAACAGTCGGCTTGTTAACATTGAATAGCGTGACGAGCATTACGTTATCACTTCTCATTAAGGTATAATTAATTGCATTCAAGAAATCGGTTGTATGACAAATGGAAAGCCAACTGAACGAAATGAAAGATACATGCGTTTTGAGTTATATTCATTTATCGTATTTTCGGCATTTTAATCATTGATGTTGTTACGATCAGTGGAAACTGTCATGACAGTTAAGGACGTATCGCCAGTATAGTTTTTTGTATAAAAATATATAGTATATGTGTGTGTATATATGCAATACAGTTGAATAATACACAACATATTTTTATTTTAATACGCATTATTTACTTCATTTATTTTTAAAGATTATTAAGGATGTATCATTGATTTACTTCATTTTATATTATTTCTGACTTTTACTTTGAACTTTTGTCTCTGAATTGTAATGAAACTTTGCATACATTATCTTGAGTACTTAAAAAATATATGTGCAGAAATTGAGATTTTTGTTATTATTTTGTTTATTTTCTTTCTCTTTACTGAAAATGATAATATATATTTCCATAACAGCACGATTTTAAATCCCAAGTAGTAGGATGACATCAAATGACCCATTATTGACGTTAGAGATACCATTGAAACGTTACTGACGTCATCATGCATGTTTCGATTTACACATCGAAGCGAACTGACTTTTGAAATTCGGACTCTGAATTAATGTCAAGCTGTTCATTTTTGGATGATGCAATGTAGATTAATTTCTAATTTTTCTAAAATTTCTTTTATTATTTTTAAGATACTGACGATACATCCTTAAACAAGATCCAGTGTCGTTGATTGATCAACACTTGGAAGAAGCTGTGCTTTCTTCTGACGCGTTCTTCGCGGTTGATTTCGCGCAGACGGACGAACGGTTCCTCATAGAGGAACCACTTCCGAGGACGAGCTCGCGGTTGGATTCGTGCGACATTGAGATTCATGCGTCGTCGTAGCCGGGATCCTCGGCTCGTTCGGGACTCCGAGCGCGTGCCGACACTCGCCGGTGTCGTCGTACACGCGCACTCGGTAACATGCATCGTCGAATGCTCGCGGATGCCGGACGTGTACGGGGCGGGTTGGCACCACAGCCGAGAAACCAGCCATCGGGCACCGTTCGCCGGCTGCTGTTGCTTTCTCATTGTCTACCCTATATGTCTCCGGAAGCAGGGCCAATCCGCCGGAAAGACGGGACCGTTAACCCGCACGATCCCGAGACCTCGCGGCCGTGCATGCCAACGCTGCATTATTGGCTTTTTGTATGCTCATGCTAAGTGGTCGTCGCGCACGCTCGCGCATAATGCCCTTGGATCCTTTGCACCTCCGGGTCCCGATTTAAGCGGATAGTTCCGGGCGTTGCCGGAATCCTCACGCGGTCGCGTGCTTCTACCCGGGCGGCAGCGCGCCTCTCGCGACCTCGTCGTCGCGGATAAACGTAATCGACGTTCGCTATAGTTTCTCGTTCAAACGTGCATCATAATTAGCGTGTCGGCTTCGCCGTGTAAGCACATATGAAATGAAGTGATAGCCATTTACTGCAGAATGTCGGTCTGTCCTTCGGTTGCAAAATCCTACGCCAATTTTTACTATAAAATTCTCCTCGGATACATGAAGTCATTCTTCAAGCGGGACAATGTGGATGATTCTATCGCGAAAGCAACGAGATTTGAGTTAAAATGGCTGACGTTCTTTGCACCCGATTGACCCTTACTCTACCTAGTCGATTTTTACAAAGTTTCAAATATAAAATAACATTTTTTTATACATGAAAACTAAAACTTTTGACACAAATAATCCTTATAATAGACTATAATTATTTCACTGATATGAGGATATACAATGCATCATATATTTCACGTCACTGACACGAGAGTGCCAGTGTTTCATACATGACGCATAGGACGCAGGGAAAGGATTACGCCTTTGACTGGCTGGCGTAACGTAGGTTCGAGACGGAAAATGCCGTGGAGAATTAATCAGTAGTTCCGTCGAATCGTCGAACCCTGCGTGTTCTACGAGCCGCGAAAGGATTCCGTGGGCACAGGTGCAGCCGCGCAACGTGCCCCAAGTGTACTCGCGAGTGCCGCGCGCGTCTTTATCGCTCGTTAATAGCGCGTATACAGGTCCCGGTGGTGTTGGCGTGGACTCGGCCGGCCTGTGCCGGCGCGGTGGGTCTCCGCAAAGGAGCAGCCCGGTCGCCCAAGAGCGACCAGAGCGAATGGATGCTAAGCAAGCTGTATTACCCGATCGTTTCCTTGCATACGAAACAGTCCTCGGCGGAAGTGCGTCACGCGGCAGTATAGATTCCACGCGTCGAGCGCGAGGAGGTCGGCTCCGCTTCGCCTTTTAGAGGCGAACGGACGAGCGAGCGAGCGAACGACGCGTTCATCGGCCACGTCGGGTGTGACTACGTGACCGAGCGTTAGCAACATATTATTTATTTTCCCCGCGAGGAGGAGCGTGCGCGCGGCATAGCCGGTGAAAATTTTATCTAGCGCCTCCATCGTCTTCCTAACCTCCCCGCCACCCTCCGCACCCCCGGCATTGACGTAAAGAGCGCCACGAATTGAATCTTTATCAACTTGTTGACACGCGTCGCGGTTCGCCGCTAAGTATTAGTGCGGGAGATAAACGCGCTCGTCGTCGACAGAGAGTACAACGCTCGGCGCTCGGCGTTATTAAAATCTCCAACGCCCGCTACGTGGGACCCGTTGCGGCTGTGTTTTCTACGATACGGGGAAGAACTGTAATATTGACATTGCCCATTGCGGCGAACAACAAGTATGTGCGGAATAATCGATATCCGGTGGCGATTCGCGCGTGTGTATCATCGCCGCCAGGCAGCCCTGGCTGTAGGCGCCGACAGACAAATAGACAGACAGATAGATAGAGAGAGAGAGAGAGAGAGAGAGAGAGAGAGAGAGAGAGAGAGAGAGAGAGAGAGTTCTTCGTTTACAAATCTCTCAAGAGGAAAATATCACACGATGGTTGTTTCACGACGTTTTGCAAGAGCCCAGAAACTGAACAATTAGACCGATGGAACAATTGAAACTTTTCTTCTTTTCTCTTTCCTGTTTTTTTTTTTTGTAACTTGATAGCCACTTGCTTAATGCAAGTTGGTAATTTTTTTCGCCTTAGGGAAACCAAAGAGATTGTTCTCCTGTTAATAAAGTGGAGATAAAAGCAGATCGACAGTGGACGACTCCGACTGTTTTTATCGATTGTCAATTTTGTTTCGTTCAGCCGCGTCACGCGAGGCACACCGAATTTTCATCTTCGGGCCGGCCTCGATAGGGATTTATCAACGAGACCTTTCGCCGGTCACGTCGCGCCTCCTCGCGTCATGACACGTCGCGGACGCGCCGGCTGCGCGGGGGAAAAAACGCCGAGGCGACAGTCTCGGGTCAGCTGAGCGCTAATTTATTGGAATGTTTATGTGTTTCTCTCGCCGTCTTATCTGGCCGTGCACGAGCGTATCGTGCCGCGAGAAGAGAGTCACGTATAACCTGACTGCGATTCTCTCACTTGCGACGCGATGCAGGAGCTGCAGCAGGGCGAGGAGGAGGAGGAGGAGAAAGAAAAGGAGGCATTAAAGCGCGACGACGTTAAAAATATACAGCGTCATGGCGTGATCGGGGGGTTGGAATGAGGGAGGGTGGGCGGACGGTAATTAAGATTCTTTCGAGTTTCAACGATCTCGCGCTTCTACGAGCAGCGCGCTACCGCGTTCGCTCTTTCTCTTTCTCTCGCCTCTCGTGCAATATTGTAGCGCCGGACGTTGAAACGGTTATCGCATCTTCCCATAGATTCACGGAAGATAAATAAAATTATACCGCAAGCCTGCACTCACGCGCGCGGGGATATCTTCCGCAACGATCTCTCTCTCTCTCTCTCTCTTCTCTTGGAATTTTTATCTTCTTATGTAAGTTAATACGGCGTGATGACTAGAACTTGGCTATGCGCGCTTTCACCCTTCGTACAAACAGGCTCTCCCGATATCGTCGACGTTAGACCATGATACGATAGACCATGAGATCATTTCTCTCCTTGAGATAGAGGAAAAGACGAAACGAAGAAGAAAGCGACGTCTTGTTTTTACGTCGGGACGCGACTCGTTATCTAATTAACTGCGCGTCGTTTCGATATTAGCGCTTGGATTCGCGTTCACCGTCAATATAATGAGTCAGTCGCGTCGTCGCGCGAAATTTTCTTGGCGTGCACGAGTCAGAGAACGAATAGAGAACGTATAATGTAGGACTTACCCGTTGAAAGGGTAACTCGCGAAAGCGGCGTCATAAGGGTGATACACCGAAGGGTAAGGCCACGCCGCCGCCGCTCCAGCTCCCAGATTTTCTTTGAGATCCAGACCAGCAGCCTGCAACAACACACGTAATTAGTACGCATGCGAAAATCGTCTCCTCTTGGAATTTAGACGCAACATTCTCTTCTTGTCGAATTTTTCTCTCTTTTTCTGTTTTTTAATTCCAAAGGGTTCTGCCGAGTCAAAATTTTAGTTCTACTTTGGACCTGAACTTTCTAACATCTGTATATTTTGAACAATCAGTATGTGTAATATATATGGAAATTTAGAGCCTACTTAGCACCTCTAAATGGTTGAAAATACACAACATGCCACTTATAGGCTCTAAGGAGATCAAATTAGTAGACAAATAAGTTCTTCTCGGCGAAGCTAGGTTAAATAGAATCAAAAGAGATTGATATAGGTTTGAGAATATCGAAACAGGCGTAAAACGAATATTGAAGTTGCAAGGAGGATAAAATATTTGATTCTCTCCCTTAAAGTCTCTCAGCCTTAAAGTCAGAAAGAAAAGATCACTCACGCTGTTGAGACTGAGAGACCGTTCCGTTATTTCGTTACGTGACGAGGCTAGACCTATTTCGCGGACCTTCCGGATTGTCATCCATTTCGATTGACGTAACGATACTCGAAGACACGTCGCTAACTTGGTTATACCACCGAGTCGATTTAGGACCGGTTGTTCACACAATGGTAGTTTAAACTTAGATCTTAGTCCAAACTCTATATAAGTATATTGTACACATTTATATAAAATGGGGTTCAAGCTTAAATCTAAGTTACTATTGAAAAATCGGCCTTCAAGGTATAGATTATTGTTTGAATCGCAGATTTCTACTTATAGCAAGATGTGTATCGATGTTTGATTTACTCACGCGATTGGCACGACATGGTAGCGAAACAGTAATTTAATATAACGCATCGTGGGCGATGACCAGCAAGATAATAGGTACGAGACGGAGGAAGACGGGATATGTGAAAGACGGTAATCGATCAATTAGCGGCCTCGATCATAGCACGGATCGCTCATGCGATATACGCTGTGTTAAAACGTCGTAGAAAACAGTTAAGCGCATTGGTGGTTCGCTCGCGAAATAAATTACTGCCTTTTACAGGATGTTTGCGCGCGTTAATTCGTCGTATGTGTAAGAACGCGAGGGTAGTTATATCGAGACATTTTATCTCGATAAAGCTCGGGACGATTTTATGCTGGGGTTCAGTTCTCTCGGGGGTGCGGGAGGGCAGGTAGGATGAGGGAAGGCAGAGGAGGCAGGAGGGGGCTATTAATACCGTGTACATGTGTGGAACCATTAGCGGTTGCTGCCGATAATTTTCACAGTCGTTTTAAGCGACGGTGATGCGAGCGACGATGCCGATTGCAGCCAGAGAAGAGAGATCTGCACGTGCCCGTATGGATTTATTCCGTGTTCGCGAGGGGAGAGAGAGAGAGAGAGAGAGAGAGAGAGAGAGAGAGAGAGAGAGAGAGAGAGAGAGAGAGAG
>NW_022639452.1:2550931-2560437 GCF_010583005.1 Odontomachus brunneus
AGAGAGAGAGAGAGAGAGAGAGAGAGAGAGAGAGAGAGAGAGAGAGAGAGAGCTCTTCTACGCTATGAAGAGAGAAAGAGAGAACCCGGTCACTCATTATCGCAGTTTTTAAATGAAATCGCGCAGAATGCGGTTAATTGGTCGAAAGATCCATTTTTAGAGAACGAACGTCGCAATTAGTCCGTATCGCGCAACGGCTCCGGCCCGATCGCCCCGATGCATCGACCGTGATGAAAGAATAGCTGGCAAAGCGCTGATAATAATAATTAGGATCGATGTGTGTGGCTCTCTTGTTTGCTTCTCTAACCCGCGACCTCGGTTATACGACAGAATGGTCGCTATTAAATTTCTACCGTATTTTATCTAGCGAGATAATGGACCCATAAAAGGCTCCCGCTCACTCACTTTCCCTCCCCCCCACTTTCTCTCTCTCTCTCTCTCGCTCTCTTTCACTCTCTCGTAATTATAAATATAAATCGCATATAATTACGCATACAATAACAATAATAATCTGATATTATGTACTTACATTAATTAACGACGTGCAATTAGATATCTGAATTTCCATCGAGACACAACGGGGGTGAAACGAACCGACGAAAATATACGATTGACATGTGTACGTGAGACTCATGTGAGTCTCTCTCTCTCTCTCCCTCCCCCCTTCTTCCTTTCTATTTCTTTCTTAAAGAGACAGAGAGAAAGAAAAAGAAAGAAATAGAGATGATGGCAGTGATGAACGAATCGAGCGATGTAAATTTAACGCGAAGAGTAGCATCGGTCGGAATAATTACATCGAACGTAGATGCCGAGGGAGAAACGGGTCCGCAATGGGTGTGGACTGAGGCACGCGGACGGGGGTGGAAATAATCGTTCTCACTAAAAAGCGATATTTGACAACTTTATACATACTTTATACACACACAGGGAGAGATATCACGAACGTCGTAGCACGACCCCGCGAGGAACTTGCCGCGCAACCTGTACAATGTACTATGTCTCGTTACGAGCAGGCTACACTATATACTCGCCCCTTAAGCTCGATCATAAAGAGCGACGATAACAGCTCGGTCTTAGTAGCGGCGGCGGCGGCTCGGCAATACACGACAGTGTCCCACTGTTACGGCAGAACGGATTCATAAATTTACGCTTCGCCGCGCTATTCTCTCCCTCGTGTACACTTCACGTGCGGTCCGATAAACGCTCGTTCGCTCGTTCGCCGGACGAGCGGATACGCCGAGGCGCTTCCTCTCCGGATTCTAATACACGCTAATGTTACGTGGGAGGTCGCGACGATGTCTCGAGTCGCCGGGTGAAAATCGCCGAAATGGCGACGTGCACTGAGAGAGACAAAATGTCCGAGCAATAGTGAGTACTTAGGTCTGTTCTGAAATATGTTATATTAGTAAGCACGAACACGTTATTACACGGTACATCGAACAAGTACCGACTATTTTTTAAATATTTCGCCCCCTGTGCGCACACTGAGAAAAGCAGCGGGAGGATCCGCGCGTTCGCGAATCGCGGCGAGATTTACGGAATTTCGTTAATCTGCTAAATAAACACATCACTTCGCAGCATTCGGATAAGTTGGGTGAATATAGAAGCGTTCCCAACCTCTACCCCTCTTCCGCCGATATCGGGATATTTAATCCGCGTGATAAAAACTTTATGAGAGAATATAACGTCATCGTTGTGTCGCGGCAAGCACGTGCCGGGCGTTTATCGATATATTGCCGGATGCTTAACGATATTCATTTCCGAGTGTCCGAATTGAGACCGAACACTTTGTAATGGTCGGGCCATTAATTATGTGTCTGGGCGCGCGTAAATGCGATTAATCCGTCGCGATATGCTGCCTACGTGGAAACGCGGGTAACCTTATAAATTCAATTTTACACACGCCCCATGTATTATACGGCATATTATATAAATATGTTGAGTAACTGAGAGTTCCGCCGATTACGCGATCGTTAGTCGGCATCGCCGTATCGTTATTTCCGCTCGCGTGGATACGCCATGCGAGGGGAGGGGAGCCGAGGAGTGTACGGGACGAAAGTTACACGATAAAACGCGGCGTATCGTGAAATATATTCGCTAACGGTGATCTTGTTGGCCAGAAACTACGTTAATAAAGTCAATAACGTCGGTCCGGGTCTAGCTACGCAACTCCAAATTTTCGGACGTGTTATCGCGGACGGTATCGTGAAAAATCCGCGGTACCCTTTGTTTCACGTATTATTTTAGAGGTGCCCCGATGTTATCTACCTGGGATACTCTAGCCGATACGACCACCATCGCCTCCGCGCTCCTTGTATGCCGCGGCAGAAATTCCAGAAACCGTGCGAACACACACACATACACGCGCGCGTACACGGGCGCGCGTTTTCAGAGAATATTGTGGTAAAAATTACAATACAGTTTTACTATGATGGAAATTATAATAAGACATAGTAAAAATAATTATCAACATGGTAAAAATTACTATAAATATAGTAAAAATTATCATGTTTATAGACATTTTAACTATGTTTTATTATAATTTTTGTAATAATGTCAGTCCATTCCCAGACTACTAAAATTGTATTATAATTTTTACTATAACATTCCCTTCGTGTATACAGCTAGGATATTTCTAACGCAGGAAGTGCAATTATGCGGACGCGCGATTTTCTACGCCGCGACCCCCCGCGAACTTTCGCGCCCCCTTCGACTTTTCACTGTCGCACGGAGAAAAGGATTTGCCGCTATAACGAAAAAAACCCGCTGCCTTGGCAAATTTGTAGTCGTGATACACGGGCAGCCAGTTTTTTCTATTTTACGGTAACTAAGAGCCACATTAATAGTCGTTACTTGAGACTTGCCTCAGGTGAAGTACTCAGATTTGAATTTAGAGCTAGATGTGAATCTCCTTCAACTGAATCGCGATTTGCAAATGTAGTGTCGCATATATTGTGTGATGTGAAAAGAAGAGGAAACTCAAATCTAAGAACTCTAAATACCTGAATGTCTCACGTGGGACAAATTTCAACTAGTGATTATTAATACGAGCTTAGGTCTTCGAGCTATGTAAAATTACACTTTACAAAATTACAATAAAATTTAGCACTAGAACGTAAAAATTTCTTTATCTCTTGAACTCTCCGAGTAAGCTCTCGGCATGATTCTTATAAAAACATTGATGAATTTGTGCTGCGAGCCGAAATTACCTCGAAATGCAAGACGATTATTTCGCTCATCAAGATGAAATCCGCCAAAGGTGAGTTTATTATTATTATTTGCCCGAATCGGGCAATCTATTTTTTCTTATGCGATATTCGGCGCGACGATGGAACAATCGTGTGCTGATAGCGTTCACTACTCACCGTGGGCGTGTAGAAGGGTGCTTGCTCGGCGCCCAAGCTAGGGAAGTACGCCGCCATGCCTTCGGACGCTGCGGCCGCTGCGGCGGCGGCGTAGGGCGCGCTGTACATGGAGAGAGCCGCCGTGGGTAGTCCTCCTAGACGCTGGTAGCTACCCAGCAGCTCGTACTGGCAGGAGCAGACGGTCTGGCCCGTCAACGGGTCCGTGAAGATCGGTCGACCGGTGTCGCAGCACCTGGCAGCTGCCGGACCGCCGGCCGATGGCGGCGGATGACCCTGAGACGGGCTGACCGAGGTAGTGGGACTACCCGGTGGCCGCACCACCGCGCTAGTCACCGCCATCCTCGCGTTCGACAGACCGGCTACGTCCAGCGGATGATTCGTCGTCGTACCGGTTGCGCCGATTAGGGACGAACCCCCCGCGCTCAGTATCGCGCCGGTTGCCGGCGAAACCGAGGACGGCGCCAACGACGAGCTCACTGTCACAGGACACTGCAACAATTCATAATCGCTGGATCGCAACAGTTTCGAGATGTGCCTACTAACTCTTTAATTCTACACGGAGGGAATATCTTCGTAGCTTTTCGAGTTTACTATGTTTCCAGCAGGAATAGACTGTCATTCAGATGTAGCATAGTCAGTTTCGCTAAGAACATAGCAAATTTTTTAATGATATACACACATTCCAGAGTTATTGATATACAAATATAAATCCTGAAATATAAATAGCGTCTATGAAATGAAAGGCTAGAGTCAATTACTGCAGAACGTTGAAATCTACTTCTCGGTTACAAGATTCTACAGAGATTTTTATTACGAAATTCTTCCCATATACAAATTTGTTTCTGGAGCCATCAATTTCGCTGTGAATAAGAATAAAAGAAGGTACATTTTTCTTAATTGTTTTGCCCTCATGAGAGCTGTGTTACGCTTGTGTACTCTCAGTTAAAAGGCTGTACCATTTGGTACAGTAACATTGTTTCTCTCTGTAGTCGCCGTGCGTTCGAGATCGCGCCAGAGATGTCGCTTCCGAACGGCATCTCTGAGCGTTATCTAGGGAGAGGAGAGTATTGTAAGCTCTCAGCAGTGGTTTAGAGCAGTCGCCCGGCAAGCGAAAGACCCGGGTTCGAGTCCCGGCCTAGTAAAACCGTGCTCTCGATATTTTTCTCTCTCTGGAACGAAAAGTCACGCAGATCTCGAATGCACGGCGTCCCGCCGCCACCTAGTATGCCCTCCTTCTTCTATGGTCAAATGACTCAAATCGCGTCTACTTTAGTAATCATCAATTGAGTCTCAGTAGTTGACTCGAATTTAGCCAGAAGGCTAATAAATTGATCGTCAGTAGCAGTGACATGAGCTGTCCCATTTCAAAGAAGCATCCCAGCCGCTGCAGCTTAGCACCTTCTGCTAATTACTTTTCTTCTCTCAGTTGCCACGCGCGTGATTATTCGCTATTTTTTCGCCAAGTTTTTCTCAGAACCGCGTGCGTCGAGACGAGCGGTGTAAAGCGAACACGGAATACTACTATTGGGAATTGGGCGCGTCTCGTTAAGGGTTGGAAACCTCGTCGATGCTATATCCCGAAGTGTCGACGAGGCGTTACCTCGGGTAGGCAGCTGCCGGATCACGCAAACGAGGATAGAGAGAAAGAGAGAGAGAGAGAGTTAGAGAAACTCCGTTACGCGTTCCGCGACGCTCTAAAGAGATGTACACGCCGCCGCGGCTGCGAGGCGAGGTTCTAACGGACCTCTCCTCCCTCCTTTATTATTTCCACGGCTGAGCCGAAAGTCTACCGGGCCCCGTAGACATAATGCCTTTGCTGGGCCTCATTAATTCCATATCAAACACTACGGCTAAATAGATTAGCGGGTTGAGTGCCTTTCGCGCCTGGGACCTAAACAAACCCCCGTGGAACACCCCTACCATGAGAGGAGCAAGAAAGAGAGAGAGAGAGAGAGAGAGAGAGAGAGAGAGAGAGAGAGAGAGAGAGAGAGAGTGAAAGTGAGAGAGAAAGAGAAACCGCTCCCCACGATTGTCCCGGCCATCCATCCATCCATTGCCTCGTTTCGGTGGCCCCAAACATATTGTCGGAACCCCCAGACGCATTGTGCCGGGGCGAAAAACCTATGCGCGCATTATGGCATCGGGATAGAGAGTCGCGTTAATGCGCGCCCTCGTCGTGCCGACGACGCGTCCGCGTTCTCGACCTCGTCGTCGTCGTTGTTGCCTCGTCGATGTTTCGAGGGCCAACTGTCGCACGACGATGGCGCGTGGCACTGCGCCCGGGATGGAAATAACGGTGTCCGAACGCAGTGTTTTCGAGCCTCTCACCGCGTCGTGCCTCTCGATCGCCGACAGAGCTAACGCGAATGACACTTCCGGTACGCTTTCCCGTCCGCGGACAGACTCACTTGGACTCACAGAGCGTCGCACCGTCGGTTTCCAGCGCAGGGATCTCGTGGCCACGACGATTAGGTCGAAATTTTGCGAAGGACTCCCGCGATGGGAGCGAGTGAAAATAAAAAAGGAGAAAAGAGAAGAGAAAAGTACGCCCGACTTTCGAGACGTGTTGAAATGCGCGCGAGGAGAACCGGTCCCTCGCCCCGGCCGCGTCAGACCAGACATCGCGACCATTCTCTCCGCCAGAAATCGTGCGATTCCGGCCGGTTCGAGGGAAAAGCCAAGCCGGCAATGGCAAGAATGCGCTTCGGGACTGCGGATCGGGCAAAGGGTTAAACGACGAAGCGTGTTGGCGAGTGTCCACGACCGCGGGTCATAATTCAGTCCTAGTCGCCGGGAAGGAGAAGAGGCAGGCGGCGGAGGAGCTGAGTTACTCGATGCGATCGCATCGAAGCTGCACGCCGCTCGCGACCATGCTGTAACACCCTCCCCCCTTCCCGTCTCCTCCTACCGGCGGCAACTATATCACCTCTTCTGCTTCGTGAGAGGTGTCGCGCAGTGGTGCCTGCCGGCGCTTTCGCGGGCGTAATTTCGCAGCTCGTTCGTCCTGCCTCCTAGGAAAACGCCGGCGGGCGCAGTCGGCGCGTCAACGGGAGAAATTGCGATCGAGACAATTCCCTTTCTTTGTCGCCTTGCTCTCCGTTCTCTTTACATGCAATAGCGATTTTTACAACAATGTAGTCTAATTTTTTTTTATGTATATCCGAACGTAACAGTTGCGGAGTATTTTGTGCAGTTTCTCGAAGAAAGGTTGTGTCGTGGGTGTGTTTGTGTGCGTTTGCGCGGATAAATCCGCGGACGTTGAGATTTCGCGCGTTCAGGCACCACTGGCCGGTTTTATCGCCGGCGCAGTCGCCTTTAAAGCAGCGTTCGAGGTAGCATTACGCGACAGGCTCTCGCGTTGTCGGTAGCGCGAGCGACGAAAGCAATAATTATTCGCACGCTGTATATACGCGCCGATATATCCGACGCATTAGCCCTTCGCTCCCTCGTTTGTCCCGCAAGCGCGCTAATTGCCATCAGCGCGATTTCTTTCTCTCTCTTTCTCTCTCTCTCTCTCTCTCTCTCTCTCTCTCTCTCTCTCTCTCTCTCTCTCTCTCTGTCTGTCTGTCTCTCTTGTCGGAATACTTCTCAGTGGAACGGACATACGAGGAGGAGAGTGCGCATCGCGAATTAGCGATTGCATCGCGACACAGCAGTTTGTAGTCGCTTCTAGCAAGAATCATGTATCGATTTCTTGGCCTTTCCTCGTCGGCGACAATTTTTTGCCGTGCGAATCGCGTGAACTCGTCGCCATCGCGCGCGCTTAATTAATCCTTCTTACGATTGAAAGAGCAGACATCAAGATCGAAGAGCGTCGTTCTCTCGCGATTAGCGAAAATGTCGAGGATTTTGTCGCGCTGCTCGCATTGGACGTTTCTCCTCTCTCTCTCTCTTTTTTTTTGTTTTATCTTCTCCTTTTTCTCCTTTTCTTTCTTATACATTTGATATACGAAGTTTCGCGTGCCGTTCAGCGCGACTCTTTATCACTCGTCGCACGCCAGCCATTTAAAAGTGGAGTAGTATCATTCGGGCATCGTTCGGATTTATGCCTTACGGATATTTTAGCGGCGACTGGAGAGCAAGGCAAAAAAGGGAGAAAAATAAAACAATCGATTATCACGGGATTTCACGTCGACGTCGGCACGCTAATGGATGATTTGCATGATAACTATTCTCGTAATAATTATTCTAATGAACGCTTCGACCGGTGTAAAGTTCCGCGCGAACATCCGTTACTCCATACGAACTATAAAAACTGGTTGGCGATAAAGCTGATGAGGATTCGTCGTTGTCGCTGTAAGCTACCTGCGCGCCACGATGTCTCGCGCTCGTCGCGAGCGAAAGCGAGCCAACGGAGGCGAGACGAGGTGAGGAAAGGTGAGGTGAGAATTCTTCGGGAAACGTATGTGGATATATCGTAGTACATTGCAAACGGGCGCTGCACGCTCAGTGTCGTTTAACATCTCCGAGGAGTTCGCACGCGGTGAGCCGACGACGGCGACGTCATCGCTCAGGTACTCTCGGCTACGTTTAAACCCAAGCCGAATCTAAAGACGATCAGCGCGTCGCACGAAAAACTGATATCGCGTCGCGCCGTCGCCAATCGACGACGAATGATCGATGAACGATCATCCCCGGCCTGGGAAAAGGAAAAACTAGGTAATCGGACGCAGTAGTCGTAAACGGGTAGTGAGACGGTTGGAAAGAGAGAGAGAGAGAAAGAGAGAGAGAGAGAGAGAGAGAGAGGGGGGGGGGAGAAAGAAAAAGAGAGAGGGATACACGACATCGACGGCACCTGGTACACGCATCTTACGACCCGATTTGTATGCACGGCGTAACGATCGCGTCGACATAGGAACAAATAATGGCGTGATCCGAGATGTTTCTCGCGACGCAAGCAGCATCCTCGCGCGCGTCCGAAGGATATATGCTGGGACGACTCGAATCGAAATTTTAGTTCTATTTTTGCCCCGAACTTTCTAATATCTGTACGTTCCAAGGGATCGGTGTATATTTAATACTCATGTAATTACTCATTCAGTGCATATAGAAACTAAGTCCTGCTTGTATCGCCTCTAAATGACAGAAAATGCACAAAATTCCACTTGTAGGCTCTATAAGAAGACTTCTCGGCAAAGTTAGTAGGTTGAATAGAATCAAATGAGATGATACATATTTTGGGATATCAAAGTAGGCATGAATATTAAGGTCGAAGGTAGGATCGAAATTTTCTTTCCTCTCCCCCTTTCAATTTTCTTTCCTTTCTTCCCCTAAATTCCCTTTCCTCTGAATAAGGAGTTATTGCAATAACAAACGCGATTATAATCGTGTCGATATATTGATTTTCTTGTAACACCTCGCGCGATAAAGATTGAACGGAAATAGATACGTTAACGATAGCTCGTGCAAACTCCACATACAGAACAAGAAGATATATTTGAAGTCGTGCTGTCTGAAATTATCTGCTAAAACCGTTATATTGCGAGCGATATTCTAATGAATTCCGATTTCGACGCGTCCTTATCGGAGCGTAGGAAAATTTCTCTCGGTAAAATCCTAGAGATACGTCGCGAGAGAATGCGTCTCTCTCTCTCTCTCTCTCTCTCTCTCTCTCTTTCTCTCTCTCGCGCGCGCGCCTAACAGAGCTCGATAAACGCCAGAGCACTCCGGCTCGACGACAGTCGGAGCACAGCTACGATGCTCCGGGCGATACGGGGTGTCGGATA
Organism: Odontomachus brunneus; assembly: GCF_010583005.1. Classification (NCBI taxonomy): domain Eukaryota; kingdom Metazoa; phylum Arthropoda; class Insecta; order Hymenoptera; family Formicidae; genus Odontomachus; species Odontomachus brunneus. The sequence continues at coordinate 2,560,023 of NW_022639452.1, forward strand.
GAGAAGCTTGTAAAGAACGCGGAATGGAGGAGGTACGTCTCGAATCGGCAACGAACGACGGACCTCCGCAGTGCGACTGCACTTCCAGGATTTATAGGCCATTCGGAAGAGAATCGGTTATCCTGTGGACACAGATGCGCCGGTGTTTGCGCACGGAGCATTTGTCACGCGTGTCCTGCGAACGAAAAGGGACCGTCGTCGTCCGGGGCGTCCGATCCTCTCTTTATGCGTGCCGATGATGCCCTCTTTGCAACGAGGCCCAGCCGAGTCAATATTGACTCCAGGCCAGATTGATGGACCTTCCTCGCGTGTGTGTTTAGGCCTCGCAGCACTCACTTACGTTTTTCCCACCCTGCGCGACTCGCCGATTCATATTTCTCTTTTCTTCGCTCTCTTCTTGCTGCCCCCCCCCCCC
>NW_022639452.1:2560464-2612450 GCF_010583005.1 Odontomachus brunneus
CCCCCCCCCTTCTCTCTTTCTGTCTCTCCATCTTTCTGTCTTTCTTTCTATCTTTCTCTCTAGCCATCTTACTTTATTTGCTAGATATTATATTCAGAAAAACGTGCAAATCTCTGCATGCATATTAATTCCTTACAGTCACACAGCACGAATGCGATTACTTATCAGGCTCGAGATTGCGTCTGATCGATGAAATAAGCCTTCTTACCGGTTAAGAATCAGCGACGGAGTATGGCTTCAGAAACCAGTCGTTCATCCATGAATATTTAAAAAATAAACAGTATATTAAATATCGACAGAATTTTGAGAACCCACTTAAGAGAATCGGTCTTTCATATTTTAATAAAAACGCCACGTGTTAAGATTCGATGAATAGCGATATCTAAATGTCGTCAACTCTAGAAAAAAAGTTATCAACGTCTAATTGGATAAGCATATTATTGGGAGACTGTGGGAACGCGAATTGCGGTGAGGCTCGATGTGTGAATGATGAAAACGGTGTTTAATGAAATTACGTCAAATTTCGGTGTTTGCCGAATTTATTGAACTGTGATATTACAGATAAGATTCTTTTGATCCTTAGAGATTGGCAAGGTGAAGTCAACAATGATCCTATACGTTGTATATTTTCAAGTACAATCCATGGAAACTTTGTGGTGCGTTTGCGCCGAAAGGTCAGATACTTTACACACTGAAAAAATATTTTTACTTCTATGAAAAGATTCTTGTTAAATTCTTGTTAAGTTCACTTAATCTAATACAAATTTTAACGTACAGAAAAAAATAAGATATGTTAGGGTCACCTTGTTGTTTGTGTCATATAATTTCGCCTTGTCGTTTAAAGGTTAAAAATACAACGGATTACCTGCAAGATACACATGCGTGCAATATTGTGCCTAAGAGACAAAAGTATTGAAATATAAAAGTATATAATATTATCCGCGTATTGGTCTTAGGAAATACAGATCTTCTTTTAGAACAGTGATGCATGCACTGCATAATGTTGTAAAAGAATTTCCGCCTTGGCGCATTTGCAAGCGAGGCGAAAATAGAGTCGGAAAGTAACTGAATTAGTTTGTCCATTTCGCGAGATAGGCGCACTGCTTGAATCTGCCATCAGCGCGTTTGTCAGAAAACATCCTCCAAAACAAGTCTCGCACTTCGCGTCAACACAATCCATCAGCGGGACGCGAAAATGCACGCTCGCAAGTCAAAGTGCACGAAATGAAGATAATCGATGGAGTCAGTTGCAAAATACGAGCGACTGGACTGTACGAGGATGAGAGATTCGCGCGAAACTTCCGCATGGTTACGTTTCCGAAATATCTCCGACACGCGTCAAATTTTAACCAGCAGTCATTTGAACATGTAACTATATCCGCGAATCGGTTATTCTTGCGAAATCAACCTCTCATGTGACCGGCAGGGATCGATAGCCTTCCAATTATAGCGTCGCATCCCAAATATCCTCGTTTAAAATGTCAGCATTTTTCTATTACTAAATTCGACACATTACTTTTTGTCCTGTTACTTAATGAATAAATCCCTAACAGCTGGAGGAGAAGTGCGAGGTGAAGAGAATATATTTATGCCCCTTCACACGGCATAAATCGTGTAAATCGGAATAGGGGAGGCGAACGAGAGAGCGATCAGAACGGTGGAATCGCGACGAAATCGCATTTCTCTCCCGCGGAGAGTATCGCCGATAATTCGATCGCGCGATACGCGCGAGCTAAATTAATTAATTCCTCCCCGCTAATCGCCATAGTCATACCGCCGCACCTCCGAGGGGAGCGCGAAGCGCGCCGTTATCGTCGGCGTGATCGCCGTGGGGGACAGCCGGGACACAATCGCGACAATCGTTCCTATCGTTCGCGATCCCCGCGGGGATTCCCGCGCCGCGGCGAGTTCCCGCGCGCATTTTGACAAAAGCAAAGAGAGAGAGAGAGAGAGAGAGAGAGAGAGAGAGAGAGAGAGAGAGAGAGAGAGAGAAAATGCTCGGCGAAACTGCGAAGTCGTCATCCGACACCGAAGTTTCGTCGTAAAGCGATTGCCAACGGCAACGAGGACGATGTTGACGACGAGGACGACGATGACAAGAACGACGCCGGCGACGACGACGACGGCGCGTTATCGGAAGAGGACCGGTTGCGATACAATGACGTTCTTTCGTTTGTTCGTCTGTTGGTTCATGTAGACGTACGTTATTCGTTCAACATCACGACTAACGACACCACTACTATGCATTGCGGTACGATACTACTTTCGCCCTCGTCGGCGTAATCGCATTCTCGCCGACGATGCTTACGGAAGAGCGTTACTGTGTTACGCTACGCGGCTAGTGTGTTACCGGGGACTTTATCGTGTGGGAGAGTTATTACGCGTGTAACCACTGTCGAAGCTGAGACTTATCCCGGACGATAAGAGATAAGGGTGATGAGAGAGTGCGAGATAGGGGCGTTCGATTAACATGCAGCACCACCGTGAGTCTCGTTGGTAGTACGATTGGTACCATCGGTACAGTGGGATAAATTTCTAGTCGGGTATGTTTTATCCGACTAGAGAAATATTCCATAGTTCTGATCAAGTTAATTCCAATCAATCATCTGGCTGGTACAATATGATATTAGTGTCTTATGATAAGTCCTATAATGTAGCGTGGCAAACAGGTCCTTATTTATGATAAGAATTATTAATAATTAGGACCCGTTATTGATGATTAGAACCTTATACAGACTAGATCACTAATTGGAATCAATTGTAATCAGGACTAAGAGTTACATTTCTAGGAGAACCCTCGACTAGAAGTTTTTTTCCCCATGATCCTAATCAGGTTGGTCCTAATCAATCATTTGGCTTGTACAAGATGGTATTATTGAGCTCTACGATAAGTTCTATAACAGAGCGCGGCAATCAGGTTCTTATTCATAATAAAGGTTATTAATAATTAGGATAACATTATTTTATACATGCCAGATAACTAATTAGGATCAACCTGATTAGGATCATGGGATAAATTTCTAGTCGTTCGTGCGTTTTACTGGTGCACGGTGCGATTACCGTACCTTAATTAATAATTAATTTTGTTAAGTATGAAATTGATGAGATTAACGTGGTGTCGACCTTCGACAAATGGCACTCCATTCGTCGAGAAGACGCGCTCGAGAGGGGACGGGAGAACTGCCATGCGAGTTGTCGATCGCGCGATGATGTCCACGTTTTAGCTACGGGAAGCGCGAGCGAATAAACGCGTCGCGGCCGTGAAAGATCGAGAAAGAAAGCGAAGGAACGAGCGAGAGAGCCGAGGGCGGATCTGAGTCAGCTCCGGGGACCGGCTCGAGTAGCGCCAAGTCAGCGAGTGAAACAGCGCTAACCGCTGAACGCGAACTACTACCGGCGATCGTATCTATGTGTACCTATATAACGCGCCGCGGCACGTCGCCGCTCTGCCAACTTGCAATAATATGGCCATTCATAATTTTTATGCGGTCGTCGTCAATGGCTCCTCTTCCTCCTTCCTCTTCCGTTCAGCGCCCATCGCCGTCACGAGCGGCTGCGAGCGGTCGAAGGGGACACCTCCGAATTCGTCTTGCTCGAAACGTTCCTTCCCTCCAGGTCGATCGCTATTTACGAACTGAGAGAATGACGTTTGTTGTTTTCCGTGTGCTTTGCAAATTTCTTCATAAACGAAGCGGAGTGACAGCTGACTCACTTTCGAATTCGAATGCATCCTCCGCTCTGAATCGTCGAGTAAATATTTTCATTCGAAATTAAAGAGCGAATCTGATGTATTCTCCATTGTCACAGGGACAAATTCTCTTTAATTGATCGAAACACTCATTCGTACGGATTAAGAATCCATTTTAGACTTGAGTGGAACATTGACTCTTATGGCGATTTCATGTGGCGGTATTTTCACTGTCGCGTCAAATGGATTTTCGCTCATTTCGAGTGAGATTTCCGCGCTGAATCATCGAGTGAATATTTTCATTCGAAATTGAAGAGTGAATTATTCGATATAACTCACAGGAACAAATATACTACAATGGATCGAAACATTTCTTCAAATAAATTAAGATATTTTCCTCTAGATTCGAGTTAAACGTGCACTTTTATGATTTCATGTGATGCTATTATCATCATCGTACTTCGGTTGAATTTTCACTCACTACTGTGTGAATTTTCTGCTTTGAATCATCGAGTGAATATTTTTATTCGAAATGAGAAAGAGTGAATTGTCTGACAGTCTGTAGTAAATCGAAACATTTATTCATATGAATTAAAAATTTCATTTAGATTTGAATGAAACATTGACTCTCATGATTTAATGTGGCGGTATGTTTACTGTTGCGTCAAACGGATTTTCACTTGTTTCGAGTGAGTTCTCCGCGCTGATTCATTCAGTGAATATTTTTCTTCGGAATGAGAGATAGTAAATTATCTGACACAACCTAACCGTCACAAGAACAAATTCCTTGTAGTAAATGAAAACATTTATTCATTAATTAAGAATTTTATCTAGACTTGAGTGAAACATTAACTTTTATAATTTTGTACGATGTTATTTTCACTGTCGCGTCAAATGGATTTTCGCTTCGAGTGAGATTCGCTTCGCGAAATTTAGAAAGTACAAGAGAAGCTGTCGCGATAAGAAACCTCTCGTAAGAATGCGCTCCCAATTGCCTAATTACCGCTTCGCGACTCGAGTCAAGTTGAACTGTCTCGAAAACTGCAAAAACACACAATCCGATCGTATCACGCGCACACGCTCTGCAAGATACGATCTACGAGTTGCATAAGTCATTTACGTATCATCCTTGTCGCACTGGCTGCGATAGTCATCGCGGTTGTTACGATTAAACTATCGGCGTATCAGCGGCAAACTTGCCGGTCTGCCTTCGATCCGTATCGACGATTCGACGAATACGTCGCGTACACGTCGATGATAGGAGGCCATTGTAAAGAGTCATTCGAAAACTCAGGTAAATTCATGACATATCTCGCGCACACGCGTCAGTGTATCTGTAATGTGTCGTCGTTGACGATGGATCTTAGGAAACGAATTAACGAAAGCATTCGCAGCATTCGTGTCGGCACACCTCATGGCCGCGACACTCACTTATCGAGTCCAGAATCCGCAAGCTAATTCCACAAATTCGACCGGTTCACTCTTTGAAATTCCACATCAACATTCTCGAAACAATTTCGAGCCGTTCAAGTGAGAAGCGTCGCGAATAACCTATGAAAGAATTATGTTTATGAAATGCTCTCTTTTTCTTTGTCTTTCTCTGCCTCTCTCTCTCTCTCTCTCACTCTCCGTATCTTTCTCGCAAAAGACTCCCGGAGTGACTCATGGGTCGCCCAATAACTCCGGAACTCGTATATTTCAAAGCCACGGTGCCGGCTAAACGACGAGCGAGTGAGTCCGGAGCATCCAAGCGCGAATATCCGATTCATCTTCGTCCGCAATTGGGTTAATTCGGTGCACCGTTATCAAGCATCGCCGCGTCTAATCTCGCTGTCGTCATAACTGGTGTATTGGATTGTGTGTCAAGGTGGTTCAAGCGCACAAGAAGAAACGTCTTCGAGCCTGTTTCACCATTATCGACATTACTCGCGTGCTGATACTTTTTTTATACAGCGAGATCACTTGGAGGCACGATCATAAACTTGAATTTATATCGTTCGGTCTCGGCTCGTCGTCGTCGTCGTCGTTGCCGCCACCGCCGCCTCCGTGGTTAACCTCGAGTTAGCGGTGTGTGTCGCAACCTTTCGGAAGCGCGATGGAAAACGGCAAGGTTAACCGCGACGAAATCGCCTCTAGGCGGCGGCTCTTCGATACGCCGCCGTCGACGACGACAACGACAACGTCGACAACGTCGACGCCCTGGTTCTTTCGTTCTTTCGACGCGCTCCTCGTGGTAACCCAAAAATAAATCTCCGACGCGAGGCGGAGAGCGCGACAGTGAGAACACGGGCGAGCCAGGTCGAAGAGGTCGTTATTTCAATTAAATTGACCGACACAGATTAGTGATATGAATTCCACCGCGGTCTAAATTTAATGCCACGGCGCGCCGTGCCGTGTCGCGAGCAAGCGAGCGAGCGGCCCTCGTCGGGGCACAGAGTGTCGCGGTTTTTACGGCGTTAAAAAAAGGACAGTTGTATTTATGGCGCGACAATTTTTCAAGCCGGAATTAAACGATGAACGAGAACATCCGCGCGCCCCGCGCCACGTCGTCGTCGTCGTCGTCGTCGACCGACGCGTCCGCACCGCTCGAGACGTGTCGGATCAACGCGCGGCGGATTAATTTGAGCGGTGGTCAATGCCAATATCGCTCCGCTGTCGTGCCCGCCAAGTCTGGGTACTCGTCATGTGCAATATGCAACGTGAAAAAAAAAAGAAGAGCAGGGAACACGAGCGAAAGAGACGGGGAAAACGACGGAACCGGGAGAGAAAAAATAAACAGCACGAAGGACCGAATTGTCAACTCGAAGTCGAAATTTGCTACGGACACCTGCGAACACTTAGCGGTAATAAATTTACGCGATGATAAATTTTAGCGTGTGAACGTGTGTGTGTGTGTGTGTATGCGTGTGTCTCACTCTTTTGCAGTCCGCCGCCAACTATTTCCCCGGGCACAACGCCTCGTTGCATCATCGATACGCGGCAGTTACCGAGATCGACATAATGCGATAAGTGTTCCTTAATTAATAAGGGGGTCGAGATAACGAGGGGAGTCACGGGAGCGCGAAGCAGCGGCGAGCAGTTTCGAGCGATTTTTTCTTTCGTTATCAGCCACGCGCTTTCCTCGGGGGGAAAATTAATTTTAGGCCAATAGGAGTCGCGCAAAAGGACGTTGGATAATAATTTCTTACGGGGCGGATAATAATATTGAGTTTCATTCTTTAGTTCTCGGGCGGAAACTCCGGTCCCTTAAGATAGGTTGGATTAGGAATGGGAAAATCTATTTCTGACGAGTGAAGACACGAGAAGAGAGAGAGGGAGAAAGAGAGAGAGAGAGAGAGAGAGAGAGAGATATTTTAAGAGAAAGAGATCTCAAGAGAGAGAGGGAAAGAGAGAAAGCTGAGAGGATATAATTCACGTATACTATCGGTGATTAATGTTTCATACGAGCGTTACGAGTGTGAATGTACCGCGCGCGGACATTAGATAGAGAGCGAAGAAAAATCGCCCGGCGAGTTGACACGTTATTGTCTAACGATTCGCGTATCGAAAGTGTGTCGGCGATAAAGTATATAACACCGACTAACATAATTATTTCTTCCTTTTTTCTCCGTTGACTCCGCTGTAAGTGGAGTAACACTCGCTGATAACCGGCCGTTCAATTTTATCAGTGCTTTAACAGCGCGAAGCGCTTGTAACGCGCGCGCTGCCGCTTCTCCGTTGTTTCCCCGATATTCCTCGGGACTTTTGCCCGCGCTTATTGCGACAACAGGCGCTTCGCCGATGTTTAGCTCACTTAACAACGACGTCTCGCGGAGCTCGCGTGACGCGCAATATCGTTGACAGAAAGCTCGCTCGAATTTCAACGTCAACGTCGTTGCAAATTACATTACGAGAACAGAAACAGAAAGAGAGAGAGAGAGAGAAAGAGAAGCAGCAGAAAGGGGAAGGTAAAAGAGAAAAAGGGAGAAAAACGACGAGAAAGAGTGCTGCGCGAGCGAGTGCACGCATTGGTTGTCACTCTCGAGATACGGGCGAAATGCGGCAGCATGCGATGCTGCTATTATGACAAAAACCTTCGTTGTTAGTAAGACAAGATAATTATTCCGCCGAGCTCCGGGGCTCTTCGATCATTTAGGCGTGGCAACACATGTTCTCAGTTCAGCGCTATGTGCGGCATATATGCGGGGTATACCTATATGCGCAGCGTGTCAGGACACGTGGTGCGGAACCTCTCAGGCTTGCCAGCGGCTATTCATTTTCGCAACCCTCTCCCTCCGCCCCCTCTCGAGCGCGCGCGCGAGGGATTCTTCCCTACAAATTATTCGATACGCCTCGCGAGGCCGAAACGAGCTTCGCGCGAAGTTAAATGGCTAACGACGCGTCTCACGCATCGTGATTTTAATGGCGAAAATCATTAGTAACAAGCTGCCCGCCCGCCCGTTCGCCTCTGCGTGCCCGCCCGACTACCTCCAACAGGTCCGCGATCCGAAATTAGCCAATCGTAATTTCTGCACGATGACGACAGTGTCGTGGTTAACCGGCGCGAAGTCGCAATCGAGCCGACAATGTTTCACCTCGCACGATCACAGTTAATAATAAGGAATGCATTTGTCGCGCACTATGTGTACCCCTCGGTGCGTGTGTGTGTGTGTGTGTGTGTGTGTGTGCGTGTGCGCGCGCGTACGAGGCCATATGGGAACTGACATATGTATGTACGTACATGTTACCTAAGCGTTTAATCATTAACTACATTTGACTTTCAAGCAACATGGATAAAATTATACGACCCAAGTCTATAGGAAAATGCGCGATCGGGATTATATTCTGTAAGAAATTCGGTAGAAAGAAATAATGACTCAATTGTGTCGTAAGTGTATCGAGCATTAGATTTCTGTACACGTGTATCGGGCACGCGTCTCGACTGCGACTTGTGTGGGAAAGAAAAGAATGTGTCCGCTGCTCCTTTTTCAAAGGTTAGATGTTTTTGCGATGGCAACCGTACTGTTTTTCCGCAATCACACTTTGCGACGGCCATTCCAGTTGATATGCGGAAACTTATTTTACTATTTTCATAAACGACCGCCCAGTCTTTTCGCGGGAACACCCGGATGGATTCGTTGCGGTGTATCTTGGGTGCTCCTTTTCCGACAGGACTAGCCGTCGATGTGAGACTGAACGCCCGTAATGGTAACGCTCGTCTTTCAGAAATCCGTCCTCTAACGCGCGCGACACGTAAGTCTACACAGTCGAGCCGGGACAGATGAAAAGCCGGGCGATCGACTGGAAAAAGGAGAAGAGAGAAAAGCTCGGACATACTATCAGTCTTCGTTAATCTTCTTAATTAATTAATATTAGCGAATTGGATGTTCCAAACTGTACAATTTGCCACGAAATTGGACACCGCGCGTATTTTCATTTTTAAAAATCACTTTCCTTGAAAAAAATCGCTCCGAAATACAGAAAAACAGAAACAATCGAGCAGTGGTGGAAACTCGCTCTTTTCCTGATTATTAATAATATATTTAAGACACGCGTTTGTTATACAAATGAGAGAGAAAAATAGAATAGTGTCGAGTAGTGGGACCATCGGTCAGGCGTTTACATAACGCACGGGTTTTCGCTGATTTAATCGTCTGTCTTGCATTGCAATTATGAGATTTGCACGATATATATTGCGAGCCGCGTTACAAAGACGTGCGGCGAGAGTGACGCACGAATCTTTGATTTCTCCTTCTCGTCCCGCTCAAGTGTCAGCCACGGAGAGACAGCGTTCAATTCGCGCGGCTTCGTCGACGAAACTATAGGTTCACTGCTCTCGCATAATTACCAGGATGTGCCTTGTAAATTTTGGAAGACTCGCGATGAGCGTTAACTAACGCGTAACTCTTCGGCACGAGCCGCTAAAGCGAAATGAATTAGCTCTCGGAGCGCGAACGGGAGTCGTTAACATTCGCGGCGTGCCATGTCGAGGCAAACGCGCTCCGATTATAACGATCACCGATCGACTTCGATTTACACATCCGCCCGCATCGTCTGCGCTAATCGACTCTCTGCCGTCGATCTTATCGAATTATCTTATCGTAAAACGCGTCAATCACACACACACACACACATACACACGCACACACACGCACACTTTCTCCGGCATCTCGCCGCGGGCTGAGAATCTCCGTGATAAACCTCACATGTTTCATACACATCCACTTGCGAATACATCGCGCAGTTGTCGCGCATGTGAGTCGCACGTTTCCTCCACTCGGTGTCGGAGCACACCGATCACCACAAGCTGATGGGAGCAGAATCGCGCGCGCGCGCGGATTTCGACTCGCAAGTGGACGCGTAGGCTCATCTCGCGCGAAAACTCCTCGGCGGAGCTTTCTCGCGAAGTGGATGGAGCGAACGCTCACCTGTAGATTTGGCGATCCTCGGAAAGAGAACTGTGACATGATGTGTCGGCCGCTCAGGGCCGTGTTAGTCGGGCACCGCTACGCGATCATCTTTCCAGTCCGCGGCATCTGCGGCCAGGTGCCTCGCGTGGCCTCCCGGTGCACACCTCGCTCGGTCACCTCGCGACGGATTATCTGTCACACTTTCGCCCGTTCCTCTTATTTTCTCTTTCACTAGCGCGTTCGATGCTCTTATGCCGCGGGGGCGCGGGTGCGAGGAGCCTCTATCTGTCGCGTGTAGTGGCTGCGCCACCCCCCGGGGGTGCTACTCGCGCCGACACTCCCGCGTGCTCCGGCGTCGCGGCTCGGTGCCCGACTGCGCTCGATCCTGCGATCCTGCCAAGCGGTCCGCTGCCGGCATATGCACTCGCACTGTCACACGCGACGTTGGCAAGTTGTAGCAGCACGCAGGCGAGACCGGACAGTCCTCGGAGTAGCTAGCAATAGACAGTTTTCCGCGGAACCGGTAGCGGTTTGTTGCCGCTGTCGACGTCGTCGTCGTCGTCGTCGTCGTCGTCGTCGTTGTCGCAATCGTCGTCGCCGACGTCGACGTCGTCGTCGCGGACGATGCAATACTCCACAGGGAAGTCGAACTGTCAGCCGACAGTCGTCAACAGTCCGCACGCACTGTGGTCACACTCGCGCTGAGCTTGTAAGGGGAGGCGCGGCGGTGGGTCTGTCCTTTCCCGCGGACAGAGAGAGAGAGCGAGCCGCCGCCGGCACACTGTCGGGGTGTCGCGAATCGCGGTACCGACGTCGCGGAAAAAAGTCGCGCGACGCGCGGCACGGACACGCGCAGCGCGCGATGCGTGGTGAACGTACGTAGATAGGTAGGTAGATGAATACGTACGTACGTACGTGTATTACACGTACGTACGTGTCGGCGTTCGTACGCGCGCGATGCGGTTAATCGCGGCGGCTAGTTCACTCGGTTGATCCGATCACCGCGCCAGCTATGATCGGTCGCGACTATCCTCCGAATCGTCGTTTCTTTTCGACGGAATCCAGTCCTTCGCTCGGCGGATAGGAAGGCGGAGGTGCACGGCCGTGGGCGCGAGCGAGACGGCAACGGCGAGAGGGAGCGAGCTGGAGAGACGTGATAGAGGGAGGAGGGAGTGAGAGCGAGCGAACACTAGAGGGACGGCAGGACGGGCTATGCAGGGGAGGAAGGGGGATAGCAGGCGGGAGAGAGAGAGAGGTAGTAGCGAGTGAGGGTGTCGGAGGGACACCGCTGAAAAAGGAGAGGAACGATGGAGGAGGACGGAGGAAGAGTGAGAGAATGGAGAAAGAGAAGGAGAAGAGTGAACGGGGGAGAGAGAGAGAGAGAGTATGATGTGTGTGTGTGTGGGTGTATGCGTGAGGGAGGATGGTGAGGACGACGTGGATCGCGTACACTGGCCGTCTCTTTTTATCCTTCACGGTCCTTCCACGCAGCCGGTCGCCCGGCGGCCTGCGCAATCACGCGCTGCGAACTCGCGAAAGAGAGGCGAGTGCGTCTTCTTCCTCCTCTTCGGCTCGTCCGCCGCCACCGCCGCCGTTGAAGACCGGTCACCGATCGTGGCTCTTCGTGGCGCTACCGATCGCGCGCTTCGTGAAAGCGCCAAGTACAAACTGACGCGGCTTCTACCGCGTGTTGTACGCTCTTGTGTTCCAACACGACAACGATCAGGATAGACACCGTTGTTCCTGCTTGGCCTTATTGTCTCCCTCTTATCTCATCCTCCTTTACTCTCTCTCTCCCCCCTCCCTCTCTCTCTTTCGATTTCTCTCGTTTCTTCTTTCTCTCTTTTTCTCTCTCCCTCTCTCTCTTTTTTTCTCTTTTTTTCTCTCTTTCCCTCTCACAGTTCCTCCGCAAAGTCTCTTCTTTTTTTCAAACGATGCGCAACGCGAAAATCCAATTCAACGTTTACCCATTATCCCGGTGTGCACTAATACGCGATTGTCACTGGCGAAAATGAAACTCTGGCTGGAAACGAGTTTCACCGAGGTCCAATGACAGAACTGCTGATCGGCACGTATCCTCGCTTCGCGGAAGAACGACGTGGCCGCAGTTTGTAAGTTTCCGTCGTATCCACGAGTTCCGCGAGATGACGGTTGATCGCGGTGTCGTAGGAGGAGGCGACCCGTACGTACAGTGCCGGTGGCGCTGGCGGTGACGATAGTATCGCGCTAGTGGTGGTGGCCCGATGACGAGAGAAACGCTCGACTCGCCGCTGATGGTGGTGGTGGTGGTGGTGGTGGCAGTGGCAGAGTCGTCGCCGTGGTTCTTTTCCTTCCACGGAAAGGGGGACGATTTTTGCGAGATGGTTTGCCCTCGGCGAGACGGGTGGGAGGGTCCAGGTCGACACGGCGTGTGTTCTGGTGGGGGTGCGGGCACCACCTCTGCCGCTGATGCCGCTCCGCCGCCACCTCGTCGTACCCGCGCAAATTCGTACCGCGGGCTCGTATTAGCAGGCCGAGTGTCGTGCGTGGCTCTCGTCTCTTTCCGCTCGGGTCGTCGGCATCCTCCCTCGTCGATCGAGCACGGAGCCGGCGGTTAGCGTCGGCAAACGCGACAATAAAATATGGTGAGTCGCTCGTGGGGCTCGGCTAACGCGCTCCCTGCTTTCCTCCCCTCCTCACTCTCGTTGAGTCGCTCTTCCATCCTTTTCCCCCCTTTTCTCTTTCAGTTTTTGCATCTCGCTCGTGCGCCCGACGGTCCGATGGCGCGCTTTCACTCCCTCGCACACCCGTCTCGTTCCTCGTGACGCCCCACCGTAGGCGCTTTCTTCCCTCTTCGTTCTCGGCTTTCGTTTCGTGGAGGGGATGGGTTGAATGAGACGGAGGGGGACGCGACCGGCCGAGATGCTGCCACGCTCTGCTGTGGTGGGGCGAGAAGAGTGAGCGGTTGGTAGCGTTCGGAAGGGGCAAACGAAAGGGGGGTAGGGGGAGAGGTGGGAGGCACGAAGGCAGAAACTACACGACAATTTTAGTTCGATAGATCCCGAAGTTTAGCCTCGGCGGCGCTGCTTTACTTGCCGCTGACTTCTTCCCGGTAGTTTGTTCGTTGCCCTCTCCCCCGCCGTTGCTGGCTGCTTCTCCACCCTCCTCCTCCTCCACCTCTTCATCGGACACGACCGCACACCCCGACGTGTCCCCACCATCGGTTCTCTGCTCTCGTCTTCTTTCTTTCTCTTTCTCACTCCTCCTCCTCCTCCTCCTCCACCTTCTCCAAGCCAGGACAAGATCGCCGACTACTTCGTGCCCCTTCCTGTGCCCGGCATCAGCGCCGATGCCGCTACCTGCCGCTCCTTATTCCACGCACTACGTGACACTTGACTACAACACCAACTTCCGTTCCTCTCTCTCTCTTCCTCTCTTCGCGTCTCTGTCTCTTTCCCACGTCCGTGTCTCTCTTCTCCTCTCGCCTACCTTAGTATATCAACCTCTCTCGCTTCCACTCGGGTACCGTTCATAGTCTCGTTCCCACCTGCGACCTAGTCGGTCTCGCTCGCGCGTTTACACCGCGAACTGCACGATCGTCACTCGGCAAGCGTATTACACGAACGCGTTTACGCGGAGTACTACGCTCGTTCCGACAGTTTAACGCAACAATGTCGCACGAACGTCCCATCGCGCGCTCCATGCGTCAATCATCTCGTCAGATTGCCATACTGAGATTTCGTAACCTGATATCACTATTTCTCCGTAGAACTAGAACCAAACTCAGTTGAATCAAATCAATCTTATATCGGCGCGGAATCCAGTATTAATGTGAAATCCAATATTATGGACGGGTGATCAATCTTTTTTTTTTCTAACGACACGCCGGTTATACAATTGAACGCAAATCGAACGCAATCCGTAAACATTCACCAACGATATCGCGACCAAGTTCAACGTGCTACAATCGCGGTGCTGACAAGGACTTTGGGTAAGGCGCTGTGCGATGTTTCGCCTGGTTCTTTCCAAGGAACTCGCCTCCTCGCGCGTACTTGTCGCGTTCCCGGCGCGACCAACGACGAAAGGGGGCGGATAGAGGAGGTTGAAGGTGGCGGGTCACGGGTGCGGAAGCATATCCGCCGTTCAGGTTGTGGTGGGGAACCTTTTTGGGATGAGGAAGTTCGCGGAATGAGGAAAGAGGACGCACCAATATTTTTCGCCGACTGATCGACGACATGCACAGTTGCGCTCACACGTGCACGAACTGCTCACACACACACACACATACATACCTGTCGGCAATGATATTTTTGCAGAAGGTACGCGCGCGCGCACACACACGCACACACACGCGCGCACGAGAGCGCTCACACGGAGGCACATGAGTGCATCCCATATAGGTATGCTGTGTAGGTGTGTTGGTGCCAACGAGTATAGGGTGTAGGGGATAGCGCAAAGAGGAGCCGGATAAATCGTCCCCTTCCACACTTCTTTCGTCTCCCCTCCAGCGCGCCACAGTGGGTGCGGAGCTCGGCTTTTTTCCCCTCCGTGGGCGCGGACTAACCTCGCCCCGCCTTCGTCTCCTTCGTTCTCGTCCCCTCCACCCCAGGATAGTTGTAGCACGGTGAGAGTGACTACCACTGAAACTCGTGACGCCGTTGCCTCTCTCGTCACCCTGCGACGTGCATGGCACGCCAAACTACTACTTCGCACTCTCGCTCGCCACAGCCATAGCGACGAAGGAGCTCGTCGAGGAAGCGAGACCGCCGACCGGGACGGCGTGACCGGGACGAGCGAGACGAAGTAGAAGAGAGAAAGACAGAGAGAGAACGGGTAGGGAGGTAAGGGAGAAGGGGGATACACACCGAGATGTGAAACATTAGTGTACCGTTTGTTAACACCGCGGTCTACACACAATCGCGCGCAAACTCTGCCCCCCTCCCCCTCTTCGAGTTCGCCGCGTCAGCTCGCGCGTCCGGCCCTCCTCGCCCCCTTGCACCGCGCTTTCTTTAAGAGGGCGTTGCTGCTGTACGTGCACGGGTGAGCGCGTGTGAGCGCCTTCCTTCGTGAGTGCATCGCGGAATACCGGCACGTAGAAAGTCTCTCCCCGTCGTTCTCTTCTCGCGACGCTGCCGCTCTCCTCTCTTCTCCTCTCATCGCTCCTTCTTTCGCGCTTCAACTCCACCTTACCTCCGTCCTACTCCTCCGGTCGTCCCTGTGGCGCCGACTTTCCGCGAATGCGACGCTGAATTTGTCGACGTGCACAGACATAGCGTCGACGTAGCCGCTTTAAACTACAACTCGGAAACTAAGCTGCCGACCGATGTTACGCATCGATATTGGAGTTACTGTGCGTGCGTGTATCGTATCGAAGATCCATCCACTTGGGCTCGACTTTGGGAGTTCATGGTGATGCGGAGAATCGCGGAGGGTGAACGATAACCCCATCCAATAGTGATCCACCAGCAGGGTATTGACGTTGAATTGAGATCACGGTATAGACTTCGCTGGAACCGTCGTTCCCGTGGCCACGATAAAGAGCGAACTAGAGTGATATAGGAACACTGCCCGTGTGTATCGTGCTTGCGCCGCGACCGTTTTGTGATCACTATGAGTTATGGACTGGATTATGGGACTATGTGTGTTTGTACAATCCGCTATCCCAATAGTCTCTACTCGAATCGCGATTTTTTCCCATCTCCACGGTCTCGCGAGGTACAAAATCCCTCGGCACAAGAGACGCCGTTGTTTCAATAGCTATAAGTTGGTTTTACCGCGGAATAGTGTACTGCCCTGCCGATTACTGTGATTCTACTCCAAGTACTTTACCGTCGACCTCGAACAACGTTCGGTGCATCGAATTTTCGGTGCTTTTAGATGTTTTTGCTGTACGTTTGATCGTAACAAGCGATGTTATTAAGAATTTAATTTGCTCAACATCTAATCACTAAGATGTCCCATTAAATATAATGCTCTTCGTTAAAATGAGACATCAATGTGCCAGACATAAACTCAACTCCTTAAACTAATCAATATCACGTCGATCCGTATATGTAAACACAGTGGCTTGACGTGAACATCACTTTACTGTCGTCTGATTGCACGTCTAGGGGGAACGCACCAATTAAACCGGACTACCACAGGTTCGTGAGTGCAGGACTCGCTCATATAGACGTTAAGTGGTACGTTTGACAATTTGGCGACGCACACGTGAAGAATATGGACGCGATGTGGATCGGCGATGCTTATCAGCTGTGTAAAACGCGAATGTGTAAAACGCACTGCGACACGTCGTAGCAGATGAAAAGATACACGCGTGTAAAAGAGACGTGTTCCTTTTGCACGTGAATTGATCCGCGGGTAGGATCTGTATAAAAGCTGTCAGTCTTGGCAATAACGTGCAATTACAGATCGCGCGTGATAAGTAAAGTGCACGTAATACCGCAAAGCGAGAGGGACTCATTCAACATTGCGCGGGCGAGCCGCGGCTCATCGCATGCTTAGTGGCAACACGCAATTATTTGCACGGAACATCACGTATATGTTAATGCTTATAGCCGACATCGAGAGGTATCGCGATTCCCTCGGAGGAGAACATACGATAACCGCGTGTGTAATTTCGCGACACACGCAATGGATTCGCATCGCGAGATCGATTCCCCACTATTCCCGAGCTTGATCCCATAACCCTTGGCGATGATACGACAATGAGGAATTGCTGGAACTGAAATAAAGGATGAACTCATTGCCAGCAATCCAATTCGAGCGCGACTGTGCATTCGATATATGAACGCATAGTGATGCGTCGTGCACTAGTCGTGCGAAGTAACGATTTTTCTTCCGCCCACCCTTCACCCCCAATTGTGTCTTGTCATATAAGTCTATAGACGACTATACCTAGGTGCTGAAAATAAAGAAACCTTTCACATTACCGCGTTACAATGTCCTGTTTGGTTCCAATAAGGTATTCCTCTGAAAATCAATAACAAGATCAGGTCGATCGCGGGGTGATTGCAGTAGGACTATCAGATACGTCCTCATGCCAGACATCATGATACGGTCCGAGACAGACTGTGCGATAGTCCAAAGTGCTCGATGACCAGTCACGGGCAAGGTCGTGAAAACTGTTGGGCAGGTGGCAGCACGACTCGACAAAGGACGGTTATAGACCCTCCTCGTTGGCAGCGCGAGGCGGAGGGAGAAAAGTGGGGAGCTAGTGTTACTAGGGATCCGGTAGTAGGGGATGCCCCTTCCGCCGTGGCCATTCGGCCACCCCTCCGTCTCTCGGCAGGGTGGGTGGCTGGAGGGGCGCGGACACGTCCTCGACGGTGTGTGCGGCAACGGTTGTCACCGTGTTGAATTACCCGCACTTCAACGGTTCCTACCTACGAGCGAGACGATTCTAATGCCCCGAGCCCGGTGC
The DNA here is from genome assembly GCF_010583005.1 of Odontomachus brunneus. Classification (NCBI taxonomy): domain Eukaryota; kingdom Metazoa; phylum Arthropoda; class Insecta; order Hymenoptera; family Formicidae; genus Odontomachus; species Odontomachus brunneus. The sequence continues at coordinate 2,577,944 of NW_022639452.1, forward strand.
AACGGGGAAAGAATTACGGACGGGTTCGTTCCGTGCTCGGTAGATCGCGCGGCGCGTTATATTTTCGCGGTGTGATTCTTTCCGCGAGGAAATCGCGAATTTCGCACGCGCCGCGGTCGGACGTGGATGCGCGCGCTCGGAGCCCGTGGCCATCACGCGGCCGTGAAACGTTCTTGCCGAGGGCATTTTTGCCGGATCGCGCGATTACTAATCGGAGCGGCCTTATCGTGTGACGCACGACAACAACATCACCGCGTAGGTGAAAGATCCAGCGTGAGGATCTCAGCCAAACGCGGATTCCGCGATAAATCGATCATCTGTCACTTGCGTCGCGTCGACGACGACGGAAAGCGAATGAGCAATGTTAATTACAGCACTAAGCCTCTCTCTCTCTCTCTCTCTCTCTCTCTCTCGTCGGGGGTGAGTCACCGCGCTCGATATACCTCGCGTTCACTCTGACAAATATTCGTATAAATAATGGCGCGTTCGATACGAGGGCCTTCGCTCGGCTTCTCTCGGCTCGAAGATTAATGTCGCTTTCCACGACACGTATACTGTTTCGTTGTAATGAAACGGTGGTTAACACAAGGTTTTCCCGGCCGACAATGACTCTTCGGATAAACTTTTATTAAGATCGCTCGTCTAGTGTAACAGCGCGCCGAGCAGACCCACCACCACCACCACCACCGCCGGCACCACCAACACCACGCGCTCCACCTCATAAATCAAGAGCGGTGTTGATGGTGCTGAGACACGGGAAGCCGTGGAGGCAAGACGAGGAGTACTACTTACAGAGTAAAGTGGATGGGAGAGGCCAGTATAAACTTAAGTGATTAATCTCGCGGAATTGATAACGCTCCCCTCGCTCTCGCTCGCGCTCTCGTACTCTCGCTCGCTCGCGCCTCCCCCATAAATTACATTATAAGGAGCCGCGGTATAATTAATACGCCACTCACGCGTAAGCCTGCCTCCGCCGCGACAGGGCGAACACCACGATACTCCCCGATCTATTGTGTGATACCTCGCAAGCGTCACGGGCCGCGGACAGAGTCGAATGTCCGCTTTAAGGTACGATTCTTTGTATTGTAATCAGTCAGTCAAGTCTTGCAACAGACTTGTCGGATTTTTTCGCGTCTCGAAAAACCCACGCGATCACGCGACCCGTGTCCCGCGAGGCGACATAATCGCGCCGCGACAATAGTATCGCGCTTGTATCGTACACGAGCAATAACGATGGTATTATCATCGACACTCATTTCACGAAGTGTCACTCACGCATGGAAGCGCGCACACACATTCGCGCGTGTGTATCTTTCGATAAGATCGATCTCTGGCTAGGACGAGCGACAGGCTTCACAATCGCCCCGCCGAGTATCGCCGATCATCGGCCGTTATCACTGACGAACGAAGTGCTCGTCCGTGTTTCGCAGCAGATCAAACATCGAATAGACCGATACGCGATATCTTCAAAGGATTTCGGCCGACCCTTTGTCAACAGATCCGCGATAATCGTGAAATCTGGCGCAGGCAAACATCACTCGGAGGAAACATCCGAGAAAATACTCGGAACTACTAATTACATCGCGAGATAATAACGCATGCAAAGTGTCGTTTGTTAAAATCGGTCTGATCAGATGCGAGAGTTAAGGGGGATACTGAAAACTTTACCGACAGAATATTGACATTTTTCTGCAAAGTTTACGTCGTATTTGTTGCACATAATTACAAATGCTTTCAATAAAGCCACAAATAAATAAAGCATTGCTCAGTATGTAACGAAAACGAAAAAAAAGTAAGATTTAAATATAAAACTTCAAGCTGTCAGTTAGCGTAATATTTACCTAATCCAAAAGTTCTGCAGCTTGTACATATCGAAAGTGCGAATGTTCCAAATAGAAAAATTTTGAAGTACATTGCTGTACCTTCGCATCTGAATTCAGAAGCTTAAAAGTATCGGAAAAGTTTGCAGAAAGTTTCACATACGCATATTGATTAGATTTTCCGCTGAATATGGTAAAACAAAGTAACACATATTTACATAAGTTTTGTATGTACAAGAAATATAAAAAGGATAGCATAACTGTGTTAGTCTCTGCATTATCGACATTGTTCGAGAGTTCGATATCGACTTCCTCTAAAGGTTACTCTAAGATAACAAGAGTTCAATTTCGAGAGAGATCGCGCTACTAGAGAAATATATGTATAAAATGTTTATAAACGCGATTAAAATTATATTCATAATTTGGGGTTGCTTACATATATCCCATTTTCTTCGGGACTGTTAAACCGTCCGCACGGATGAATTCGCGAATCCCTTCCGTTAAACCGCGACGGTCCTCGCAAGTCGAGCAGATCGTAAGGCAAAAAAACGAGGAGGCTGAGAAGCCCTCGACATTAATGGTCGATGTTCCCAGATATCCATGGCCGGCGCCAACATGGCCGATCTTCAAGAAAGGTTCCGTGGACGCGTCATGTCGCGCGGCAACATGAAAGATTTACCGCGATTGACGCCGCGGCTAGATCCATCCACGAGTCTGTATTTGGCCGTGTATGCCGTCTTTCGTGCTGTGCGCGTGCATGCGTGAGTCTGTGAGAGGGGTCCATAAAAAGCGGCGTAGTTAGACCCGTGTGATGAATACGTGACGCGCTCTCGTAACTGTGTGAGGACCCTAAAGAGAACTACGTTTAGATGAGAGGCGGCGGCGGCGGTTCTCACCACAAAAAGAAGGGAGGAACGCTGCCGCCATTCATTAATTAAACGAAGCGCGAGATTTCCAACCCTCTCCCGGCGATCCCCTCCCACCTCCTTCCCTCGTCCATGTCCCACCTTGTCTTTGTGCAAGCCGGCCAACCCCGCGCGGATGATCTGAAGAAGCTGCCCGAACGATCGTCCGTTGGAAAGTCGATCAACCGATTCGTAAAGCCGTCAAGGTGTCGACTCTCGTCTTTCGATCGAGAAACGAATCGAGGGAGACGAACGCACGCGCACGAACGAAAAGGAGACACGACGGTCGCCCACATATAGACTCAAGTTGACTCTTCTCCACCCTCTCGAATGTCCCTGATGCGTGAACACTGGTCAAAATTTTCCAGCGTTGTGTTTCTTTTCACATGTATTTGTCGAGTCTCAGTTTCAGTTTGAAACCATTTTTCGGGCGCGAGTGTATCGGGTGATTCATAGAGACGAGAGCCCGCCGCGCGAAGATACATCATGGCGTTAGCGAGTTTCTTCAAAATAAGCGCGCAACGCGAGATATCTACGTACACGACAGGAGGATCGAAATAACGATTCATCATTTATCGCGGACAGGTACGATTTTCTTTCGAATTTGTTTGATCCACCCAAACTGATGGATTGTGATTGAAAGACCGATCAACGAATTTAGGCAGAAAGGAGTGGGGCAGCACGTCGATCAATTGTGATTGTTTCATGCATATTATCGCGCAGAGAGCGGGTCACGCGATGCCTCGACGCACTCATCGTCTCGTTCTCAATCGTTTCAACGATCGAGTTGATCCGGAAATGTCACTCCGCAAAACCACGTGCTCGTCCAACGCCAATTGGCACGTTGAGGCCTCTAGGTACTCGCCGCAACCGTGCTAAATTATGACGTTAAAGGCAAGGAACTCTGGCATCCTGGCATTCTTGTGTGCCATTTTCAAATAACACGATACTTGAATGAGAGGACACTGAGATATACTTGGGAGAAGCTCTGGGAAATATCCTTTTTCCTTGACAGTTAATAGCCGTAAAATTAACGTGACAAGGTCACGTCAATGTAACAACTTAATTTAAGAGAGAAATGCATGTCACCATAGTTTTACGTCTATTCATCGATTGTCGAGAAACAGGATGGTTTACTGCATACTATAGTGATTTCACGCAAGTATACTGAAGTAACTTCACGCAAGTATACTGAAATGATTTCACGCAAAAGTTCATTCGCACGGAAATATCTCTTTAAAATGGCACGTAAGAATCTCTTTAAAATGGCACGTAAGAATTTTGGGAATGTCTTTTGTTACTTCTGCCTTCGATTCTGCGACGAAGAGGCAGGGGACTTAATCGAAGACTCTCCGCTTCTTCTCGGTTTGCGAAAAATTCTTCTGTTCTCGTTCATATGAAAGTACACGTCTTAGAATGGCGTTGCGCAAAACGGCCCAACATTCGCATAATCGGCCACACAGCAACCACCACAGCCGGCGGTTAAAGGGGAATGATAAGCCTCCTTCAAACACGAGTTATGCATACACTAATTATTGAACATAAACCCTTATCTAGAAACGCGCGTGTGCTGTCATGTACGGGAATTAGCACTGCTATCGAAGAGAACGTGTGCGTGCGTGCGCACGCGCACACGCGCGTTTTGCTCACTATGAAAGCCGACATAGTCGGGGCCAATTTTCACCGCGACAATTATACGTTTATAACGAGGCACACATGGTTCTTAATACAACTCGGTGATTACTCCTATCGCGATGAAACGATACACGTGTCGCCGATTTTACGTTAGCCAAGTAATAGTTATCACGCGATAATGGACTTGCGATGTTTTCGTGCTTCTTCCTCCTTCTTTTCGCTCCTTTTCTCCGGCCTCTCCACGAGGCAAGCAATGCGTAGACAATTATTTTCTTCCCCTGGAACAATTTCACTTCTCAACGACGCGAAGAACCGATCGGGGCGCGACTCGCGATCTCGTATGCAAAACGCCGCACCACTTCACGGGGGACGCGGCCGAATACTGCTTCCGCAACACGGCCTCGTACGGGCACGTATCTCGAACGGATCTCACCAAATGTCCGAAGCAATTAAACGCATTCGTTGCGCAGGTCTATCGACGGTGCATCAGGTGGTGCAACGCTACTGATAGACGGAGACGACGTTGCCCTCCCTCCTCCCCCTTGCCCCCGTCGTTCTCGTCGCATCCGCTATTAAACGGTAATTACGGATAATTGCGCGGTTCTGCATCCGTCTGATAACAAAGTAACTGTAGTTTCCTGTTGTAAAGCGGACGCGTCGGAGGCGACGAAAGACTCATTTGTATGCATACGTAACGCGAGATGTCGTGGCAACGATTTTATCGGGGCCACGATCTCGCGGGGAGGAGTTGTTTATAATAACGAAGAGTTCGACGCACGCGGTATCTTCGCGTCGCATCGTAATCGCGCGCTTTAAAATGTATGTGCATACTTATGAGGCGGATTCCGAAGCCTCCTCCGCCGACGCCGCCGTCGCAACATCATCGTTCTCCCGATGTGTCGTCCGATATATGAACCGACACGATATCGCGCATTTTCGTCTCGCGTAAAGAGAGCTGCGTAAACGCAATTATACAATTCGGCGACGCTGCGCTTATCCGCCGGCGCGATTCTGTCACCTACGCTGCGCATTTCGGCGCTTTAGACGTGACTAACCGCGGAGTGGATTTCGCACTCGACGCGAGGTAATGATTAATCAATTCTAAATCTATTCCCTATCTCTCGCGGAAGACACTTTTATTTTTGGATTCATCGCAGTAAAGTATTTTCGAGCATGTATTAATTAGAGATGATTATGCAAGAGTATCAGAACTCGCGTCGAGAAATCCTGGCTGAGTAACAGCGCGGTAACAGGAGTATGAGCGTAGTATATATGTAAATAGGCAAAGAACTCCGAGATAATTAATCAATTCTAAATTTATTCTCACGTTATCTTTCACTTCTGTTTCTTGATTTATCGCAGGAAATTATAATTGAAAATATACAGAGTGAGTTACTTAACGTTAAATTAAAAAATATCTTACATGTTTTCCTTTTTCTTATTAGAGAAAAATGTAATAGATCGTGATTGGGAGGGTTGACTGATCACAATATTTATGTCTTCCAATCACATAATCTATGTATTATTTACACACACATTTTCTTCTAATATAAGAAGAAACATTTTAGAATCTGTCGTCAGACGATTCAGTTTGTATATTGATTAGAGACAATTATACGAGTGCCAGGAGTCGTGTTGGAGAATTCTGATAGCGTAACAGTGTACGAGTGTAACAGGAGTATGAACGTAGTAGGTAAAGAATTTCGGGCGACGAATCGCCAGTAGTAACCCCATGATCACGCTACCCCGCGAGAAATAGTAGCCTCACCATTCCCCCCAGTCGTATGTGGAGGTATGGTTTCTCTCAGGTGAGTTTTTCTCACCTGGTGCACCGAGCGAGGTCCGTTCGTCCAACCAGGTCGCGCCGGTGGTCGGGCCCATGGGCCAATCCCCGCTGATGATCGGTGGTCCAGAGCCACAACCTTCTCCCTATCTTCGCTCTCTTTCCCTTCTCGTCTCGTCTATTCTCTCTCCGCTTCTCTCTCGCTCTCTTCACCCCCTTTTCTCTCCCCCTCCCCTCGCTCTTTCTCTGTCTCTTCTTGGAGGTTTCTCCGTGCCTTCTTCCCCCTCGTGCACTCTCGGGTACCTCATTAGTGCCTCCTACCTTCCTTACCCGACGAGACGCCGTATCCTGGTCCTTATATCAACGACGCGTAGGAAAAGGGGAGAGTGAGAGAGACTCTCTCTCTCTCTCTTCTCCTTCTCCTCCATCTCCTCCTTCCTCCTCCTGCGTTCTGTGCGCCGAAGTAACGCCCCTTTCTGATACCTGGTCATGTTTCATTATTTTCCCCCGGAATCATTAAGGTAGTCGAGTCATCTCCCTCCTAAGAGGCGCGGACTGGAGTCCCATCGGCCCACCTCCGTGTCGCGGAGGAGATTAAACGCACACTACCATAGCGCACGCACGCATTAACATCCTCCGTCCTTCTTCCGCGTCTCTCGTTTGTTTATTCTCTCCTCATCGTCGATCTTTTTTCGATCCACTGCTTCCCCCCTACCACAACATCGCGATGCGTTTTCTCCCTCTGTCTCTCTAGCTCTCGAGATCTCTTCTTCGTTTCGTCCATCCCTCTCCGATCTCGTGTCACCTCCCCGCTGCTTCTCTCTCCCTCTCTCTCTCTTTCTGTCTTTCTATCTCTCTCTCCTCCTCCTCTCTCTCTCTCTCTCTCTCTCTCTCCTTCCATTCCTCTCAATCCCTTCACCACCACGCGATCCTTTCTCTCTTCCATGCGCCTCGTCAACCTTTCCCTCTCTTTCTCCCTCTTTCTCTCTCGCTCGCTCTTTTTAATTCCACACAACGCAGTCCGATGCTGCCATCTACTACTTGCGGGAACTACGCATTTTTACGCGATGCAACACTTGCGCCGAGCGATGATTGCGACTTTATGACGGCTGCGATTGAAAGCAGCCAGCACGCTGGGAATATGAATGTCGGCACGGTACGAACGCGCCGTGGTATATGAGCATCGATTGTATTGGATTTGCGCGTATTGCGAGACACGAGCTCGGTTGCCTCACCGGCAATTATTCGTTGAAAAGTGCACACGATGATCGATCGTGCGCCGACAGTGCGCGATTAGCGCTAATAATGTTCCGCCGAACAAATAGAAACGAAAATAGGGAGGACATTTTAAGCGACTTTTATTGACAAGCCGAAGTGGCCGACAACTTTTCGCGCAGCGCGTGAACGTAATCGCGCAAAATTATATTATTACATTAAATCAAATTATTACGGATAATTACGTAATATTTAAACGGCTTATTTCGAGATTGCAGATGCGCCTTTCGCGGCCGACGCGTCACGCCGTTCGTTGCATTTTCCGGACGGGGAAATTGGACTCCTGAATTTCGCGCGTCTTCGCGCGAAGTTCCGTGACATTCGCGCGGCAAATCGACAACTCGTGTCGCATAACAATGATACACGATTATTGTCACGTGCGAGCGAGTCGGCGAAATAATTCCGCTGCCGTCGCTAGTGAGTGCCGACGACAGTCGTGTGTTTGTAGGTACAAAAACATATCATAGAATTCAATCGTAAATCAAGCCGGCCGTAGTTTGCCATTTCGCTGATAATAAATGCCAAAGCGGCCATTATGCTTTTAGCGATAAACGCCACCTTCCCCGGCGCCTTATCAGCTATAAATTACTACGAGTACACGTTGAGATTACAGCGACTGAGATCCGATGATATCGCCACGTTAATGAGCAATGACTCCCGCCTCTCGCCGCCGACACACGTTCACTTCCCACATACATTGTAGCGCGCGACGAAAAGGAGACGAAGGTGCACGCCTGTGAGCGAGCGAATGAGCGCTAAATAAGATTTAAATAATCACGCCGAATTAACGTCAGAATTCCCGTCGGGCACCGCGTACCGGAGAGGGTTACCGGCGAGAGCGTGTCGCGAACACGCGCGGCATAACTACGAGGTGCGACAAAGTGTAATACTTCTAGCTTGTTATTCATTTATCACCGACGACATAGATATTAATCAAGCTTTTTACTCGCGGGATATGATACACTGGAGACATCGCCCTTATCAAACTACTCCCCTTCCCCGACGCAGAAGAGGGAGCAAGAGGAGGAGGAGGAGGAGGTGGAGGTAGTGGTAGTACCTCGCCGCGAGCGGGAATTAATTTCAGGATTTATCGATGGGGATGTGTACCGCGATTACCCGCCTCCCCCGCGGATTGCGCACACGAACGGCGATGTACAATGACGGCCGGGATACAAATCGCGATATTACGTGCATAAAACCACTGCGCGGCTGCCGTCGCCGCGAATAATTGCAGCGAGCGAAAGGAAGAGCCGCCGAAAGGTGCAAAGTTGTCATTAGGTTGTTACCGCGTAATGTCGTGCCACGTCGATCTCTCCACATTGTGGCGGCCTGAATCAGGCGCGCTCGTCGGCGTTTGTTATCACGTTCTCGTGTCGGAAACGTTCAAAATGAGAGATCGTCAGCCCTTTTTCCATCACGTGTCCGCACCTGAATCGACATTCAGCTCCTGCGTTTAACTCTGAGTATCAAGTTGAATTCTAAATTCAAATTGAAGTCAAAATAATACATAATTAAGAGAAAGATAAGGCTTGTAAAGGCCTCGCGTTGTATGTTAGTGCGAGCAATTAAATTATGAGAAGGTAATATTGTTTGATAGTGTGTAAACACGCGAATGCTGAGCGTTTTTCCGATCTCACAATATACGCGGTGAATCGAACCAACCCTGAATTCGAATTATTATTTATTTATTCAATTGTTTTCTCTCTTTGAAATTCCCATTTTGGCACTTTTACTTGATTCCTATTTAAAAAATCAAGATAGTATAAAATTCTGGAAAAAGTCCTTTCCTTTAATTGTCAAACTCGAAGGAAACGGCAGTGAATAACTGTTTGCAACATTCGAAAGTAGGACAGTAGCCTGCGAGACATTACATCCTGAGATTCTTCATTCAAGTTTGATGGAATTTTTTTAAGTTTAATGAGGCAGCAAGATTTCTGCTCGGGCGAACTCCGCCGATTGTCGCTGCGAGAACCGATCGACGCGTTTAGGGACGCGCGTCGACTCTCATTTCCCGAGAACTTTGCAGGCGTGTTTCCAGTTGGAAAAACCACGCGAGGCCTGTACAAGCGCGCGAGGCCGTAAATACATTACGCTCGCATTAAAATGAATCACGCGCGACTTGGCGGGATATCGCGAATTGAGCCTCGCAGGCGAGCGAGACCGGAGAAGTATCGTAATTCAGTCTATATCTCGCCTTACGCGCTGGCGACAAAATAAAACAGAACCAAGAGGAATCGGTGATACACCGCGGCGCGATGTAGCGTTAACTACGCGTTATTAGCGGAATCAGGCGCGCACTTCTGCCTCGCACGACGCGAACCAGAGATGCAAATCCCGAACGATCGAATCTTTCGTGCGTAGATCGAAGTGATGGAGACGGTGATTCGCTGATTCGATATGTTAAATGAGCAATTTCTTCGGGGTTTTTTTCGCGAAACGTGCGTTTACGATATCGTAGGACAGCGTTGAGTATTAATTTATTTAAATTTTCTTGGGTTAAAATAATTGGTAAATCAGATCATGTATACAATCACATATAATTTTGTCAATTGATGCAAATAATTTGTAAACAACCTTTGTGTTGTGAGTGATTGTGCACTAAATAATTAGTCGGTTACATTATTCATGATTACACATACATGACGATTGATTAATTGGATTATGTATATTTATTACTTCAGCTACACAGCCAAGAAGGCGACCTGGTTTACAAAAATGTAGCACACTCATTCTTCCATACCTCGTATTACCTCTTTTATACAGATTAATCTGGATTATATTGATTTGCCGATTATTAAAATTTTAAATTATTATTAAATTATTCGTAATTATATACATGAGGATTGATTGATTTTGACGAACAATTTGTCGATTATTTTAGTTAAAGGAACTTTCAATCGATTAATGCCTCAGAATAACGCAATTGTTTCAACGCGTTTGTCGCGAAATTAATAATAATAATTTTATTGGTCATAAAAGAAAGAAAGAAAAGTAAACAATTGCGGCTGATGGTAAAAATCGACACGCATCACGGCGACTAACGCGAGCAGGAGGAAAAGGGGGTCGCACTTTGCACCGTGTGTGAAAAGTGTCGTCGCTGCAAATATAGGTGTTCTGCTGGATGTTCTGCTCATCGTGCGAAAGTAGTCGGTCACTCAGGAAGAAGAAGAAGAAGAAGATCGATAAACACGGGGCGCGCGGGTTCGTTTCCCTCTCACGCGAGCAGATTCGCGCGAACTTGAGCGCCGACTCGCGCGCAGTTCACCCCAATTCCACCCCTTGGCGCGGGCGCTCGCGCGACACGCGCAACCACCTAGGATTTCTTCTTCTTACCGGCTTGCCTTATGCTCCGTTTCCATGCTCGCGAGCGACGTTATGTTTCCGTCGAAGCGGAGTTTCCGGCGCGTATATCCCGCGTTATACACACAGCAGCCGGCGCGCTCCGGCAGCCTCGCCTCTTTTCGCAGCGAGCAAAGTTCAGGCAAGTTTTGTCGCGTGTTACGACCATGTCTCGGCGTGCTACGTGTGTGTGTGCGCGCGCACACGTACGCGTCTGGTACGTCGCCGCCGAAACGTATTGTACACTTTGTACGAGTACAAGTTTCGCGACGGATATAGTATATACATACACGTGTGTATGTTGCGCGTGAGAGACGCGAGTGCATCGAGAAACACGGTAACGCGTCTGTTTCTCTCTTTCTCTCTCTCTCTCTCTCTTTCTCCTCTTTTCCCCGATACAGCCGGCTCGATGTGTCAAATGAACGATCATGCCGGGCGATTTCTTGAGCGGAATGCGCTTACGATATCGCGGAATAACGTGATCCCTTTTCAACGGGATATTCAGAGGTTGCCGCGACAATCAATACGTGCGTTTGAAATATTCAGCGTGATTCGCTCCGGATATGCGAATTAAATTTATTAGACGAACTGACGCAGTTGCGACTTTTCGTTGCACACGTTCTCGCGAAGACTCGTCAGTTTTCGTTCGCGCTTTCCGCTCGCTCTCCAGGTATCGCGCGTCAAGGCTAGTCGTCGACTCGTGATAATGTTTCCCCGTGTAAAGAGACCGTGTCTCGAATAATCCTGCTGGCGCTGTTCGGGCGAAAATTTCCGCAGTAACGGCGTCGGGGGACGTGTATTACTTATATAGCCGAGTACTTCTCTCCGAGTCATCCCTAGCGACGCGTCTTAATGCGCGAAGAGTGCGAAAGTTTCGCCGTAAAAGGGCCAAGAAGAAGCCGGAGTAACGAGCTCGATGCCTCCTCGTCTAAACTCCCGCGCTCATCTCCGGGGTCAGGGATCGTAACGACGGATAATACGGCGAACAGAATTCGGCCACGGCAAGCAGTACGTAAGTCTATCCGAGCGCGGACGCGAAAGCTGAAATCGAAAGTCGGAATCGAGTGTAAAACGATCTTCGCGTGGTCGCGAACATGAAGTAGATTATTTCACGTCGATCCATATGCAAATTCTTAATTCTCAACTATCGGGCGATTGACCTCCTAAGGAATAAATTTGTCAAAATCAGGTGAAGATGATTTAATCCTAAAGTGACATAAATGCGACGTCTCTTAATAAAGTGAGACAATTTGTCCTTTTCTCGTAGAACTTTCTGATAAATATTTATTCATAGTAACGTTCGTTATATCTTATCGACAATACTGGAATTAAAGAAGAAAAATTGAACGTGTTTGAACATTCGTCAGTATCCCTAGAAGACGATTATGTGTCTTCTTCTCTGGCATGAACTCGTGAGAAAACTTTCTAACTTGAAATGTTCAATTTTTCTATGAGATAATTCAAATTTTCTACTTTAAACGATGTGTCAACGAAATACAACTAATCCTACTGCGCAGAAGTATTCATCACGAAATTCCACCAAAAAATCTCATTATACGATCCACATATGTTATATTTACGTCATCCGTAGCGTGAATTTATGGAAGGCAAACATTTCTATGTGCTTTCCATATGCTTAGAAGATTTTTACTTTGCACGAATTTCACGCTAAAACAAAAGATTCACGATTTCTATACTCAACGATTTCTATACCTAACAGAAGAACTCGATTTTTAGTAATTCTCAGGAGATACATTTTCCTATTCAATAGGCATTTGTTGCGAAATTCACCGTGGCGAAAGTGTTGCGACCTTTAGTCGCCTGTCGGTACAGTGTCCTACTCACATCGTATTAATTCGATCAAGATCGATTTCAGGAATACGAAGCCGCAGATCACTCGATCGGTAGCCGCCGGGAAGGAACCGAGTTATCCTCGCGGGAATCCCGCCGGTTACGTGTGTTCAGTTGCTCGTGTTCCGCTATTCCTCTACGCTACTCAGCGCGCGTACTCCATACCTTCCCGTTGTGCACTCGTGTCTTCGCTATCGGTTTGCGAGCCGCGAGCTTAAGACGCAAACGCTCCTTCGGAGCGAGCGGATCGGCGACGGCGTGTTCTGCATCTCGCGAGCATGTTTTGGCCGGCTTATGAATTTATTGGTGGCCATTCATTAGACATTAGGGACAGTCCCGTGGGCGCGTAGGAGTCCGGGAAAAAGGATGCCTACTCTCCCTGCGGGACCCCGGAGTACGGTCCTGCTGCTGCGACGAGGTGTGCGCGCGCGTGTGTGTATAATACGTTCGCGAGTTGGCACGCGTATCTGCATATGACGTATACCTAAGTATGGGGCTGCGTGGCAGGAAACAAAATGCCGACTGTTCGGGGGATTATTGATACTGATAGTCTGCTTGCCAGGCCCCGCGCGCGCGGCGCTTTTACCCCGCCGCCGAGGAGTGTGTTTTTACGTTGGTCTCATATGAGCGACAATTCGATTTGCCTTAACGTATGCGCGCGCTCTAGTCCGCTTCGCCGACGTGGAGGAGAGAAAAAAAAGTCGGCCGAAAGAGAGAAGCGGATAACGAACACCGGGAGATACGTGATTTACCGTGTTCGCCATCGCGAACACGGTCAAATGAATTACCGCGAGCCGCCGTCGTCGTTCTGCGGTTGTACGAGATTGCGATAATAACGAGATACCACGCTGTTAATCCGCGAGCGCTTATACGCGCGAGTCGCGGCTCGCTCTCGATTAAAATAATTCTCCTTGTCACTCTCGGTAAATAGTGTTTCTAACTTGCATGTATGTGTGTGAATATGCGCTTGCAAAATGCGCTATGAACTCCTTTTGACTCGCGCGACTCGCCTGAAGACCGGTAGAATCACGACTGCACGGCTGTTCTCGCGACCGAAAGAAAAAGACGGCGCCAGCCACGTTTGCGGATAATCCGCGGTACTTTATGATTTTATTACAAACCGTGAGAGAGCGAGCGAGGGTGGAGAAGAAGGAAGAGAGCGAGGGGGGACTTGGGACAGCAGAGACAGGGAGAGACAGAGAAAGATAGAAACAGAGAGAGAGAGAGAGAGAGAGAGAGAGAGAGAGAGAGAGAGGGATAGGGAGACTGAGAGAAGGTGGAACGGTACATTAAATTAAGTCAGCTTTACGAGGCTGGCATGGAAATGAATACGCCACGCCATGCTCGTAGTCTCCCATGCCTACCTCTGTACGCGATACCATAAAGCCTGCCATATCACCGTAACGCGCACGTATGACCGCCCGACACGGACACCACGACACGACGAGCTCTCGCATGCATCTAGGCACATACAGACACACATACACACACACACACATACGCAAATACACATGGCCAAACGCGTATATACACACACATGCTCGCGCACCCACGATACGCGCGGATTCGGTCACGCGAATCGCACGCGCGTTGCCACCGTCGTCGCGCCGTGGTGCAACAGGGACATTAATCTGAGTTTAACGCGCTGTCATGACTTTCATGACACTTCGATCGTAGAGTAACATCGCGGAGAGTTGGCCCGGTGGTTGGTTTCACGATGTTGCGAGGAAACGAGGCTGGCAGGATGGCGCGAAAGAAGGACCCGTGCCTATTTCCATCAGCGGGGACGCGTTTTTAACATTTACTGCATGCAGTGACAGTGATTTTATATATGGGCTAGTCACAAAAGTTTGGCTCAATTTTTTTGTCTTCTTTGAGAGCGAAGCGCCCGTCTTCTTCATATGAGTGTTGCACGTTGGCGAAGGATCAGAGTCAACGACTGTTTGGTTAATGAATAGTTAACTCGCACTCTGACTACAGCAAGATCAAATTTGATCCAAAAATTCTTTGACTGATCCAATAGATTAGAGAGTAGGCACCGCAGATTTGTAGTGGCATTTTATTCCGAGTTGAGACAGAAAGTCGACGGTATTTCGATACAGTTAGATGTCTGCAGCATGAAAATATTTCCCGCACGGCGCGCACTAGCGGAAAGAGACTACAGAAATGTCATATACACGAGAGATCTGCTTCGGTCGACTCGCGCGACCGAGCAGCGTTCTAAAATCCAGCCGGCTTCGTCTTCGGTGAGTTCTCTAGGGTACGCTTCTAGGCTCTAGATCACCGTTGATCTCCCGCTTCGAGATCGTCGTCGAGTAATGAGAACAATGCGAGGCACGTGACACCGCCGGCCATTCTTACCCGGAGTTCTCTCTCTTCCTCTCTCCGTCACCTCTTCTCTTCTCTTTCTCTCTCTCTCTCTCTCTCTCTCTCTCTCTCTCTCTCTCTCTCTCTCTCTCTCCCTGATTTTGTCTCTCTGTTTCTTGTTCTCTAACTCTCTTCCTCCTGCTCTCGGCGAGATAGTGCAGCGAGGCGCAACGAGTTATAGCGGCATGAGAGAGAGAGAACCGAGGTAAATAATATATTAATATAAGATACGAGTGGCGGTGCGGTGGTTGGCAGGGCACCAGGAGGTAATGGATGCCCGAGCTCGCTGGAAGTGACGGCTCTCCGCTGGTTGCGTGGCCATTCGTGGTTAAATTCCTGGTTCTTCCGAGGAGGCCCCCCGCGGTCCGTAGGCTCCGCTGTCACCACCCCCCGCCAAGGGCCCCCCCTCGAAAGTACGCCGGCATGCCTACGGCACCGCGTTCCTCCGCCGCGTTCTCCGCCACGTTCCATCATCGGGGTACCCTCGAGGCCCTCGTGAAACGACCACGAAGGCCCTCTTTCCGTTCCTCCCCCTCAACCATCGTTCTTTCGCCGTGTGTCTTCTCTCTCTCTCTCTCTCTCTCTCTCTCTCTCTCTCTGCCTCTTTCTTTCTCTCTCAGCGTCTCTCCCGCTCTCCTCCTCGTCATTGCCGACTTTTTGCCACACTTTTCTCGATAATCTCTTAATCCTGAGAGATGACGTACTCGAGCGCTCATCGCTTCCTGACATTCCTCCCGCGCATTCCCGGGATAACGTGTCGACGTCGTGCATACATTTCAGCCACGACTTCATGCGGTTTCTGGCGGAATGAAAGAGCACCCCGCGATAACGGGCTTCGACGGTTCGATTGTTGTGGTTGGACAATCCGAAAGAAAGAGAAAGAGAGAGAAGGAGAGAATATTCTAAAAAAACAATACACGAATTTAAAGTGTGATTTCAACTGCTTATTCAGACCGTTCAGATAGTGTAACTTTTTCCACCTAATTTTACAATCATAATGTTTTTTTAGAAATTTTAGAGATAGAAAGTTTACTTAGAAACAAAATGTTTTCCATATCTTTATCGTGTATAGAGAGAATTATATAGTAAAAGTTACTATAGAATTTGATAACCGAAAACTGGATGCACATTCTGCAGTAATTTATTATCTTTTCATCCAATCTATTCATGTACTGTTTTACTTTAGAAACTGAAATGAAAAATTTTTTGGATCTCTAGCAAAGTTTATTATATAGTTTAATGAAACAGGCCTTACTGACAGTCTAATATCTTTTGTGCTACTACTGAAAACAGCAAAAGAATTTATTAAAAAAAAGAAACTATAATATATTCTCTCTATGTATGAATTTTTTCTCACACACAATCTGCACAAAATTTCCACAACGTATCTGCGAAAGTAACACATGAGTCAGTTTCTCGTCGGCCATCTTAACGCTCTCGTGATCGCTTGCATTCGCCGATCTTTTATTAGAACACGTAATTCTGCGCGAAATCGTTTCGCTATGCCCATCTTCGGAGCGTGACGACATTACGCGGGCTATCTTCCTACCGGACGACGAGACACTCCCGCGCGACGAAGGCAGCGAGCGGCGGCGCAGGCAGGTACGTCGTGTTTAGAGTCGAAAATAGCCCCGGTGCACGAACCGGGCTAGACCGCACGAATCTCCATCTTGGAAATAATTAGGGGGACCAAGATCGATGTCCCGGTCCCGAAAACCACTCGGCGATAACATCTGCTACGAAGCTGAATGGAGCCCATTGATGCGTCCGCGGCTGTTGCGAGCGCCTTCTCCTTTCGCGCTATCAGCATTCACCGGTCCCCGGTCTCTAAGTATCTTCCTGAATGTCCGGCGGGAACAGGGGCCCTCTCGCCTTCCGAGAAATCGAGCGTCCTTTCCGGGACGAATTCTCGAGATAAAAAGGGTCTGAATGAATGAAGGGCGGCGGCCGTGCCGCGACTCTCTCTCGCTCTGTCTGCACGCCGATTTCCTCTCGGTTCCTCCACACGTCTCCGCGTTCACCCCTTCACGGTGAATATACTCTGTCTCGTATTTCGTGGTCGGAGATGTCGCCGAGATGTCGGCCATCTACGAACGTTCGGATCTTACCGCGAATACGTCACTTTTGACTGTGCACGCACGCACGCAGCGAAGATACGTTTCGCAGCCGGAAGGAAGTCGGATTCCTCTTCTTCTTGTTCCGTCGACCGCATTTCCCCAAGCGTCGTCCTATCGCGAGACTCGATGACTCCGAAGTATCGAATAATCGACGGGCACAATTCCGACTGGAAATTTATCCCATGTTCCTGATCAGGTTGAGCCCGTTATCTGGTTTGTACAAGGCGATGTGATCGGTCAAAGTATTAAAGAAGACTAATGAGAGCGCATGCAGAGGATATAAGCTGTGCGAGGATTAACATATTTTATTATTTTAATAAAATATGTTAGTCCTCGCAACTTACATCCTGCACTGACTCTCATTGGCCTTCTTTAACATTTTGATTGTATGTCAAGGAGCGTTTTAAAATATTGGTGATGTTATCCGGCCCTAATTATTAAAAATTATTATTAATAAGGTCCTGAATGCCATGTTGTGTTACTTGACTTATCAGGATTCAATAACATCGTCTTGTACCAGATAACTACCTAGGATCAGCCTGATCAGCCTGACCATGGGATAAGTTTCTGCTCGGGATGATAATCAAGGAACGACACGAGGATTGCGTGACGCGCGACGCGAGGGACGCGTCGCTCGTGTTCGTTGATTCGAGTGAATCATTTTCCTGGGATCGCCGGTAGGTGAGACACGGCGTTGTCCGGCGAGGGACTCGCGGGAATAACAATGTCGACGACGTTTGTCAGCGTATATTCGGGTGGAATAACAGCCGCGGACGACAATGGTGCGCGGCGACACATAAAGAGCGAGATAAAGAGCTAGGGAAGGTAAACCTATGATGTACTCCTCCGTACGTGACGGGATGAGCGGCCACGTGCCTACTGCGAGGTGTCGTCCAGGCCAAAGGCCGTCCAGCTCGATGTGACCGAACGTTTCAGCCACCCACGCGCGATCGCGTTGGAAACCGCCGTGCCGGGCCTCTCCCGACGCTCATCCGCGTGTTCACGCACGCGTCGCTTTGAATATCCTCCACGATATTAAACGAGTAGCCCTCGGTGTTGTTGGAAAAAAAAAACTCTCCCGGTAATGGGAATAATGGCCGCGCACGTGCCACATTGCTATTCTGTGGCGCGCGTCGCGTACGTTCGGTTCGGGTTTAATTAATCACGAGCTTGGCCAGGTATTACTAATGACCGTGATTATCGGCGCGAGTTTGGAGGCAGGAACGTCGGAACGGGCGGACGTCGACTTGGCGTATCGATTTGAGAGAGAGAGAGAGAGAGAACAAGAGAGAGAGAGGGAGAGAGCGTGCAAGGGATATTTTCATCCGACAATTTCGCGTGTGATGAACGTGACACTTTTATTCTAAATTAAGTACAATATTCAGCTGTATTTTATGTGGAACAATGATAAAAATGAATTCAATAATAGCCGTCACAGACCGCAAATATAACGATATCGACGAAAGTTCGTGGGGTGAGGATGCACGGAGAGGAATTAATTATCTCAAGTGCCTGAAACGGACGATCCTTACTTCTCTGGTGGACGATAATCCGTCGTCATTGACGCGAGTCTTGGTGCACGGTGCGCCTTTTTGACTGAAGGGATTTGTAGCGGTGCACGTCGAAATTGCGGCGATAAAGTGCCGAAGAACGACGCGCGGCCGACATATAATGCTCATCTCCGGACCGCTATCAAGGCGTAAGTTCGAGAATTTGCTCGTAAGGCATAAAAGCGAACATAAACGCGAGGTCCTGTCCGAGGCAATAAAATCAAGTTGAATTTAATTACACGTCCGTTATCTTTTCGAGGATCTAGTCCCTTTATCATCAAACACCGTGAACGCCCTTCCCCTCTTCCTCATCCCTCTCTGTCTCTCTCTCTTCGGCCGGACCATTAAAGCACCGTGGGACTTATTAAATTTGTTAACCGCTCGCGCACCAAGTCGATATGCACTCTCTAAATTTCTTGGAATGAAATTTTACTCGAAAAATGGGACCACGGCCGAGTCACTCGAATTCGGTTGATTTATCATTCAGACGGAATGAATTCTGTGCTCTTAACCGGCAAGTGAATATTTCCTCTCGAAAGTGAAAAGTGAATCCAATGTATTTTTCACCATTTCGCATGAACAAGAGCACTCTAGTCGATTGAAACATTTAGGGATTTTTCAATAGCGCCTAAAATGTAGATTTATATTTGAACTCTATTCTATTATGTGTTTGATATATTTAAGCAGATATTAAACTTAAATCTAAAGTTAATTTACTATTGAGAAATTATCTCTCGCTCGTATTCTGGAGTCAGAATCCACTCTAAGCTTGAGTGCAACATTTACTCTTGCACAAAAGATATGATGCACACAACCAATATTATTTAGGTATAAACACCACAGTCATTTTACACGGAAAAAAGGTTTGGTTGAATTAGCCAAATATCTGGTCGAATATAAACGATCTAGAAATTCCGATTGAAGTAACCCGAATTCTGTTTAAGTCAACCAAAAATCTTGTTAACTTAAATAGAAATCGGGTTACTTCAATCAGAATTTCTGGATCGTTCATATTCGACTAAATATTTGGTTAATTCAATCAAACCTTTTTTTCCGTATAGTTGTCTTTATGTGGTGCTAATGTGTAATATGGTCGATATGATTCAGCTACTTTAGTGTATCAACTACATCAATGTAGTTACGCGTGATCTGATTGTGGCAACCACCAGAAATCGATTAGGGTGACATTCACGGATACACGGATACACTCTGGTTGGTGCAACCAGATATCGTCACTGCCGCAACGTCAGTAACTCAGCAATTGCTCTGTGGTTGCAGCAACCACATAATTAGTTGTTCCGTATTTTACCTTTGAATCCGGTTAGTACAACCAAATTTATGTGTGAGTCGGCTACATTGTTTTTTACGTGTACGGTTCCGAGTGACAGTATCTTCACTATTTTTCACAATTCTCACTCTCGTTCCGAGTGAAATTTCATTTCAAGAAGTTTGATGAATGCACAGTATCATCATCTTAATCACTTCGAAGCCTGTTTCGCATCTGGATCTAAGATTGGAAGGGAATCATGCACTAAACTGCTATGAGTTACTATGAGTTACTGCCGACTAACCAATTCATCGATCAGACAGCCGAATAAATTAAAGTTATTACCGTAACTGGATAAATTAAAGGTAGAAATCGGCAAGAAGCGTCGAGAATGAATTGGAAGTGCGTCGTTTTGCATCACAACGTCCTCAACAATTCCAATTGGGAACAGTACTCGTCCGAATTGATGGATCAGTTGTTCGCTCATAGTAGTAGCTCACAGTAGCTCATAGCAGCTCGTTTAGTACACGATTCCTTTCCAACCCTACCAGATGCGGAGCATGACCTCCTTCGGATGCAAACCGGGCTTCAAAGTGATCGATGAACGGTACTATATACTCCTAAAATTTCTCGGAGTGAAATCTCACTCGAAACGAATGAAAATCGATACTGAAGGTACTGCCACACAGAATCGTACGAAATTATTTTTAACTGAAAACATTTGTCATCTGAATTTTGCTCGAAAATCCTCACGGACTTTCCGGGCAGCTCGGAACGGACGGAATTCTCGATGGAGTGAAGGATACTTCGTCGACTGCTTCGTTAGACTTCGTCGCGTTGTTCCCGCCATGAGAGAATTGCGCAACCGGCGGTTGCCATGAAGGGAACAAGTCCTATCCGCGCGGCGGCTGTCCATCGCCACGACTTTCCGCGGAACGCGAGAATTTGTACGGAATTAACCTCCTCGTAATTCGACTCGATAAGCATCTTGATTCTCGAGCGGCCGAGTCGCCGCCGAGGGCGCGTCCTCGAGGCACGTAGTTGTGCGGCGGCTTACGGGGATGGAGAATTCGGACGGCCGGATGTTTCGGAGCGAGGAGGAGCCGCGGGGCCCGTCTATGGCCCTCGTAAAGCGCTAAATAATCATCCGGACGAAAACTGGCAATAAAATGTGTCGCCGGGGCCCCGGTAACGAGGTCCGAGCGGCGGACGGAGCGACGTGGCCGCGACGGACCACCCAAAGAAACCCGAATAGATTCGACGAGGTCACTCGGCTATTCATTATGCATCTCGGATCTCTCCTCGCACCTTTGTTAATCTTGCCTAAGCGTTAATTTAATTAAACCTCCACCGACGGCCGCGCGCTCGCACGGTTTCTTCTATTTACGCGCGCCCTCTCCCTCCCCTCCCGTTACCACTTTTGTCCTCTTCCCCGGCCGGCAGCTCCGGGTCGTCGTCGAGTCGAGACGATAACGGTCCGCGACGATAATTAATGGTCGCGCGCGATGCGTTCAATCGGCGATTCTCGTGAGCCGCGAGAGTGAACGCGCGGAATTCGGCGGCGCGAAGGATGCCGCGAGGGATAATTGGCGATTCGCCGACATTTTGCTCACACGAATTCTCCGCATTTCGTGTATTTTACCTTCCTCTCGTAGCGCACTCGCGCGTCAGATTTCGGCGACTACTCTCAGGCTTATTCCGTCGCACAACTGCGCTTCGAACTTCCCCGGTTCTGTTTGATGTTTTGCCGCTATTCGATGGAACAGACTTTGCGAGAAGTCTGTCGTTCGTCTGGTGAAGTGAAAAAAGACAAGATAACGGCGAGAAGTTTCATCGCGATATTCGTATTTATGAAAATAAAACGCGTTCCCTTTTTGTGCAACTGACGCTTCGAGATGTTTGCGACACTAGAGTGAGGAGTCTTGCTGGAAGATGTCCTCGTCGTGTGACAGAAATTTTGCGCAACGTGGTAAAGGAGAAATGTCTAAGCGGCAGGTAGTAGGATGCACGCACTACCCGGAGGAGAGAGGTCGCGTGTAAAACGAGAGAGACTTTGCTTAAAATCGGCGTTTTATCCGCACGGGTAATGCATTACGCAACGTTGTCCATTAAGCTTATCGCGCGGGTCAGCGAAGAAAGAGAGAGAGAGAGAGAGAGAGAGGGAGATACCTTTTTCATTCGACGTGAAAGCGCACCGTGCGTGACAATCGGAACAAAGTGCTTACACGCTGGTATCTCTCCCCTTCTTCCTCCTCCTGCTCCCGCTGCCGTTTCTTCTCCGCTGTTTCGCCGAAATCGAGATCCAAGACGTGTCATGTCGCGACACGACGGAGAAAACCGCAGAAATTGGTCGACGAGGCTGGACGCGAGCCTCCCGGCGAGTCGCGAGCGACCAGGGCGAAGAGGTATCTCTATCAGAATGTGTTTTACATTAATACTTCAGTGTTTTAGTGGCGATTGCCGGCCGTTAATGCCACTCCGGGTTGAGTGGTCCGGCTCCCGGCTTTACAAATTTATACACTCTCAGCGCGGAGCGACCTCCCCGATATGATATCTACTCTTCGAGTCGCGCCGAGTCGTTTGACCTTATTACCGGCTTCGGCCCGCCACTTACCGATCGTCGTGCGACGACCTCCGCGGCAACACGCGGGCCCTTTTTACTCCTCACGCTTATTACTCTCGCGGTCATCGGTCCCCTATTCCCTCCATACTTTGCTTGGATTTATATTTCCGATCGGGCGCGCGAGTCTTCAACTTCTTTACGATTCAATCCGACAAACTGTTACTCGCTGTTGCTTCTTCATGTGCCGGCCTCCGGCGCGAGCTGTTGTCTCTTTTAGGTATCGCGCGCACGCAATCG
Organism: Odontomachus brunneus; assembly: GCF_010583005.1. Lineage (NCBI taxonomy): Eukaryota > Metazoa > Arthropoda > Insecta > Hymenoptera > Formicidae > Odontomachus > Odontomachus brunneus. The sequence continues at coordinate 2,600,713 of NW_022639452.1, forward strand.
CGCCTCGAAGATGTAGAGTCGTGACATTGTCAGCTTTCTGAAGACCTCGGCACGCGTGAATGCGCGCTTTCCTCGAGCTGACCTTCGCCCACCTCGGGGCTTCGAGCAAGAGCTCCGCGAAGAAGTCCAAGCTGCTTTCCGGACGCGCGAGGTCCTCGACTCTCTCGGCTTCCCTCAGGAGCCGCGAGGCCGAAGACGACGCAGGCGAAGGTAAGAACGCGAGGAGAGGACGCGACGCGTCCGTTTGGGCCGCGCTGTCTGAGAAAGAAAGAGAAGGAGCACGTTTACGGTGACCATAGGGAACGCGCCGTGTACCATCGTGCTCTAGGGAATGGTAGTGGTGACGGGGATATGGCGACGATGATGGTGCTGGTGGTAGTGGCGGTGGTGGTGGTAAGTATGGTACCCCTGGAGCGGGTGTCATCATTTATCTCGCACCGGAGATCAGGCCCGCCGATACAGCGGGACGTTTTAATGGCCGAACCATGTTGGAATTAACCAAAACAAAGACGAAGCATCAATTAGGCGACTTTTTCTTCCACTTCTCCTTCGCCTCCTTCACCTCCGATCGCTCTCCCCCCCCCTCTCTCTCTCTCTCTCTCTCTCTCCTTCTCTCGGTCCCTTGGTCTCGCTCTCTCGTCCTCTTCGTCCGTTACTCACTTCGCTCTACGACCGGTCGAAGAAGAAGAAGAGGAACGAAGAAGGTAGGTGCGTCTATGCTGCGTATATGCGTGCGTCCTCCACGCACTATGCCATCCTCGGTTCAGCTTTCTCCCGCGAGAACCTACACCTTACACCCTCGTACGCGGTCCCTCTCTCGCGCGGGTCCTCCTCCTCTGCACACGGCGACCAAGTCGCACGCTTTAAACTGTACGCGTCCTTTGGCGCCCAGGTAGCCGCATTGTCTCAGATAATGGCTAATAAATTGTTCGACGAAATCGCGCGGCTCCGGGACCACCACTGTGTCGCGACGTTCTGGCTGTCTGGTGCGCGCCGCGCGGTATCGGAGTGCGGAGGGCTGCTTTTGTCATACGGCACTCGACTTCTCTTGCTCTCCTCTCTCTCTCTCTCTCTCTCTCTGTCTCTCGCTTGCTCGCTCGCTTTCTCTTTTCCCGAAGGTGCTTCTCCTCGCACGGTTATCGCACCTCGACCGGCGGCGAACGGTGTCACCTTTCGAACCGTCGATCGATCGGATTAACTGTACGCCCTTGCGTTCGCGTTACAAATAAGCTACCTACATATTCGTTACTCATCGAGAAGCTCTGAGCGAGGAGACGTGCATTTTTTTATGATTGGCGACTGATGCAGGGACTTGTTTGTCGTGAATGTATAGCGTAGAATGCGACAAGGAAAAGAATATAATGGCGTTGTGCGACAGTCGCACGGCATTCACGAACAAGACAGATTTGAATTATTGCGAAAAGCTAGGCGGAAATGGTTTAGGGTAGAGGTTTCCCGGAAGTAATATTAACGCGGTTCCCGGATGGAATGTTCAGCTACTGACGATGCGTATAAGAAAGAATAAAGAATAGAGGTTGGTTAGAGGAGTGTAGGTGGAGAGAATGATGCAAAAATGTAGCCAATATCTCCGAATAGGAGGAAACAGAACTCCGAACAGAATACGGTTGCATGTTCTTCGGCCATATGTCCTTCATGATAGGAACAAACGAATCGTAGGCGTTCTTTTCAACGCCATGAAAGGTCGTATCTTGACGCAAGATATATTGCGTTTACGAGGGACAACAGTATGTGTCAACGAGATGACGAGTCGCGTTGAGAAAAACGATGAACACGGATTCTGCCTGGACCGTTACGAAATAATTAATGCCCAGCGCTTTTGTGCGACTTTTGAGTTTCGGGTGTTTCTACCTGCTCGAACAGTCGCACCGTTTGTCGAATTTTCGCGGAAAAGCCCGACGCAAAAAGCACAATCGCCTGACAAGGGGCCACGGTCACGTACCCTTGCAGTTGACTCTTTAGCACGACATGGCAAACACAACTTCGAGAAGCGGACACGAGATGATTTCGCCACGAAAGACGGAAAGCATTAATTTCGCGTATTATCGCGCACGTGGAATATCCTCGTGGCGTCGTCATTACATTCTCATGCGTCTCGTCGTGGTTGACGCCCTCTCAGACGGCACAAACTTTTAAAAGATGTGTCTGAAACTTGTATGTATAATTCGATCTTATACTTAAGATTATCTGACTTTATTATTTTATCTTCATATGCTTTTTAGCCAGTGAAATGATTCGCACTGTATCTGAAAATGAATTTAAAAGTAACTTATTTAACTATGTTAAATAAGTTAAGATCCCTTAAATTCCCTTAAAGAAATCCTTAAATCCACCTAAAAAGGAATAAGAAATACGTAAAAGGATCCTAAAAGGACGTACTTTGAACGTCTTTAAGACATCTTTGAGAAGTTTGTTATTTCGGCTCGATTGTTCGTGCTAGTCCTCGCTATTGCTAATGCGTAGAAATTTTTAACTTCCTTAATTGTTTGTCACTTGTAAACTGATTCGATGATTTTAATGACTTTTTACAGAAGGAAGATATAAAATGATCTCACTTGCAAAATTTCTTTTTTATTTTTCTTTGAAACATAGATTAAAATGACTAACATAGATAGTCTGGGGTTAAAGAGAAGAGACGCATAAAAGCTCGAGAAGACGAAAATCGCACAGAGAACGTTGTCGAAAGTTTCGTTCGACGATTCTCGCTGCTCTTTCGCTACTTCGCTGAACTTTATATCACGACACGTTATAATAATCGTAACAAGGATTACCTCACGAGGTGGAGCTTCCAATTCAGTGCGCGTATCCTCGCGCGAATTTCAACGCGAATATATATATATCTCTCTTTCTCTCTTTCTCTCGCTTCCCCCGTCAGTGTTTCGCCTGATGGCGAGATTAACGGCTGCGGGATGTCATGAATCGGGAGTCAGCGTCCGATGATACTAGGCGAGAAGTCATTTAGTGGGACGAGTGATGATGGATAGTGAAAATCGACCGCGTCCGTCCGTGGCGGCGCGGGGCCGCGCCGCGCACACGCGGGGGAATTCACCCGTGCGCGGCCTCGATATATAAACGAGAAGCTGATCGTGCAGGTGACGCCGCCGGCGCGGCGATCTCCTCCACTAATCACCATCGGTTTTAGATTATTCTAAAATAATGACAGCTTTCTAACGACGCGCGGCTAGCGAGCGGACGAATCGAACACGGCGACGGCGACGGTGATAAATCGCGTCGACGGCCGACGGCCGACGGCGGCGGCGGCGGCAGCGGCAGCGGCGGCTGGTGACGTAACGCATCGCCGCGCCGGTATCGCCGAATGCGCAGCGACGAAGACAAAAGGAGGGTCCAGGTGTCGCGGCGACATCCTTGGAACGTCCTGCGGGCCACCGCGACGTGTCCTCCAAATATTTCAGACAGCCTTTGCCGCGCTCGCTTCTATCTCCGAGTCGCGTAGAATCCTAATTTCCTCGAGAACATCTTCGCGGCAGACGCGTGTATCTTTGAATCGATGAGCAGAATCGCAGCGTTCACGGAACAGCTAAAAATAGTCTCGGGTTGACACGGTCGCCGGTGACTGGTACGTATAAAATATCACTGATCACGTCTGAAAAATCATTTCTACGGCCAGTAGAGAGCCGTTCGTTTTCGAGAAAGACACGATCCGACTGTATTTCGCCACCAAAAAACGCACAGTCGAAAAAATTGGTATCCCTGAGACGTCTTCGACCGTCTCTTCTGCAACGGCATATACCAGTTTCGCGCGCTCTTCGACGTGTCCCACCTTAGACTGTAACGGTTGTCGCACGGCGCGATCCTGAGTTTTTCATCGTGGCCTCTCACGGGAATCTCCACGGAAAGGGTATTTATGCGCGGTTCTTCCTCGTTACACCAACCCAAACCGCATAGTTTCTTCTTTTGGATGGGCCGCACTCTCCGCCCTGATCGGTTCTGTCTCGGCTTGTAACATCAATGAGAAGGATCGAGCGTGAATGAATGAGATCGGCAAGGTTAGACGTCCCGTTTAGTCCAACAGGGAATACCGCTCTCACGGTACCGGTTGAATGACAAAGGATAGCTGGAATGATGCGAATAATATTCGATAAGTCGTGAAAACCGCTTGTGTGAAGATCTTTTTAGGAATGCTGGACGGTCGATATTCCTGGTCTGTCGTTAAATTACTAGTCATCGTGACTTCACGAATTTTTAATTATTCGTTCGAAGTCTGCAGGTATACTACTGTGTCCAAAAAGTAAGACCAGTTTTCAATTTAAATCGCGCGGGTAAACCGCACATCATAAATATTTTTTTTCTAAGTTGACAGCATTATGACAGACATCTGTGATAAATTTCATGTCAAAACATTCATTACTTTTTGCTTTACGCTTGGTTTTGTACGACGCTAAAAGTGCATTCGGCGATTTTTACAATGTCTAATTATATTGAGCAAAGAAGTTGCATTAAATTTTGTTTGCGGAATGAAATTTCGGGTGCAGAAACGTTCAGGATGTTGCAGAAAGCCTTCGGGGACCATGCTTTGTCGGAAAGGAATGTTTACAAGTGGTATAAACAGTTCAAAGAAGATCGTGAAAGTGTTGAAGACGAAGAGCGTTCCGGACGACCATCAACCTCTACCGATGAACGACACGTCAAGAAAATCGAAGAGCTTGTGCTTGCTAATCGTCGAATGACTGTTAGAGACCTTGTGAAGCTATTCACAAGAAGAGGCCAGAATTGTGAGCAGATAATTCTTGGTTTTTGCATTACGATAATGCACCTTCTCACACTGCACTCGTTCTTCGTGACTTTTTCGCCAAAAATTCGATCCATATCGTTCCACAACCACCGTATTCGCCTGATTTAGCACCGTGTGACCTCTGGCTATTCCCGAAACTCAAAAGACCACTGCGGGGAAATCGTTTTGAGACGATAGAAGAGATACAACGTGAATCGCTACGCGCTCTGAAAGCCATCTCGGAAGGCGACTTTAATTCTTGTTTCGAGGACTGGAAAATACGTTGGCATAAGTGTATTGTGTCGGGAGGGGATTACTTTGAAGGCGACGAAATAGATTTGGAAGAATAAATAAATATTTTTTTGAAATAAAAAAACTGGTCTTACTTTTTGGACACAGTAGTATATATTGTACAAGAGATACCGTTTCGATCAGTTAAATAACGAATTGTATCTGATTACGCACGATTTATGTCTCATGATTACGAATTTTTAATTACCTTTGCAGCAAAAATGTATGAATGCTGCTGGAGAATTCAAATAATGAAGTGAAGACCACAATTTATTTGTAATAAGTCATTTGTTTGTCACTAAACACAATGAAGTCAAATCTGATACGAAAGTCAAACCGAGCGTTTTATCTGGCTCAGCAAAGCTAGTCATAATCAATACCGACTTTAGAGATAAAATACGAAGGAAGATAAAGTAACAGGAAAAGAAATAAAAGGAAAGGAGATTTAGTCAATCTTAAGTAAGATAAGTCTTAGAAAGTTTCCTTAAGTATCCAAATCCGTGAAAGTGTGAAATATTTGGAAACTCTCTTTGTCATCCTCGATTTCTCTCCGCGCCGTCACATTGTTGTCATTCGTTGTGAATGACTCACTGCCGTGATGACAACGGATAGTTATTTCGTTAGATGCTGTGGCATTAACGAGGATCGGCATACGTGTGATGGCCGACGTGTCACATAATAACAGTTTCGCAAAGAGACGCTAGCAGGAACGGGACGAGAAGAAAGAAGATTCTTGCGTAGGACCGATCTTCAGGTAGATCGTGTCCGAATAACTAGCTGCAGGCCTCCCTCAATCCGTAGGACGATCCATTGTTTTGTCTCGTGCTTATGGGCTCATTTTCGAAAATAATCGTCCCGATAGGACCCATCAGGAAGGCGAGACCTTGCCCTCCTCCTTACCTTGCTGGCTGACATTAAATCACGCAGTTTCGAGAAGCGGTTAGGTAAAAGGAGGGTAAAAGGGAGATAGAAGACGACACGAACGTGTCGTATGTCCCAGGAACCCACGAGGGTTGCTTTCCCGTTCGGCTCGACTCGATAAGATAGGGCCCGGAGTGAACAAGGAATATCCGGTGCCTACTTCGGGCCGCATCTGATAGTTTTGTATCTAGTCGTGCGACGACAGACAGTAAAAAAGAAGAATGAAAAGAAATAAGAAGTAAAAGAGAGGGAGAAAAAACTTAAACAAAGAGAGAGAGAGAGAGAGAGGTCGTATTTTTGAATCCGGGGTGGTCTCTCATTGGACTAAACTGGTCGAAATCGGCTACAAGCGGCCGTAAAGCGCGGTATCTCGCTTGCGGAAGCTACATGCGATACTTAAACGGTGTGTTCCAACTTTTCACTTCGAGTGACGTAACCGTCGATAAGGTCGATTTCATGTGAGGAAACTCCACGGTCGTGAACGAACCGGCATTCTTCGTCTCGCGATATCCCGCCCACGCTTAATTAGGATCGTGTCCTCAGCGGTATTCAATCGTGCCGTTCCGCGATTGACGTGACTCCGCGGAACATTAGCGAGTCGCCGCGAATTGAACGACGTAACGTGCGCGCGCGTCGTTAAAACTACGGCTACGGTCCGACAGCGAGGTCGATCGCGGACTTACGGGGATATCGTAATTGGTAATTGATGCAACAAACTTTCATGAGAGCGACACTGATTGCCGGTTGGAAGGAACTAATCGGAAAGGGAGAGGAATTGTCAATACACATATCGGAGGGTGGCGTTGATTCCCGACGAGAGAGGGACGGAGGGAGGGAGGAAAAGAGAATTGACATTAATTTATTTGCGATTTTCACTCCTGTTTAAATTTTACTAGCTACCGTTGCGAGGTAATTTTCCAATAATCTACCGTCAGTCGCCGAGTTGCGCGTTTCACCGGCAATTCGTCGTACAAAGTACTTTTCTCTTCATGTAGTCCGAAGTCTGTTCATTTATTTATTTGTAAAAATAGGACAATCTCTTTTGGCAATGTAAAAAACAAGATAGAGAGAGAAAACTGTACATAGAGAATACAGATACAGATCACACGATTAGCGAGTACATTGAGAAAATATCTAAAGAATAAAAGATATTTATTCGGTGCTAATAACATATTTACTCGAATTTAAATTGTTTCATTTAAATAAAATGAACAACTGCTTTCTCGTGAAAGCTCCAGATTTAAGAAGACTTACAATCTCTTATTCGAAATAACACATTTTTTCTCTGTGTAAAAATATGCGTATAAGTAAATATATTTACTTATTAATACTTATCGAATAAATATTTTTTATTTTTCAGACTTTTCTTTTCTCACAAAGTATAAAAGTATTTGATGGGGTTAATCAGAAGTTTGTATGATGAAATATGATGAACGAATCAGAATTCTGGTTGAAGTTAGTAGAATTCTGGGATACATTTATAAAATTTCTGTAGATATTTCATTAATCTAACCAGATTTTTTTTCTGTGCAGTATAATAAAAAATGAGATTTAGAAAGAAAGTTAAGAAGAAGTTAGAGTCGATTTTCTCTGAGTCTCGTTTTACTCTGATGCGCCGATAGCGTTTATTAGTCCGTCGTCTTCGTCGTCCTCGCGGTACGACCGTCGTTAATCAACTTAGCCGTTAATCAACTCTTCCTACTGCTCGGAAAACACGTTTCAATTCGTAGGCCGAGTAGTTTTTGTACTGACACTTAACGTTTTTTTTTTTTTTTTTTTTTGATACGTTCTTATCTGCGGTCACGCTCGATACGCGCCGAGGTCCGCCGCGCGGGATGGAGCGCAAAGAGCGACTCCAGTTTGTAAAAACATCATCATTATTATCTCGATAATTAGATGATATACGTACCCGAATACCCAGTGTACGCGTAGAGCATAGGATGAGCATTGTGCCGACGTGACGAGAGAAAAAAAGAAAGAGCAAGCAAGCAAGAGAGAGAGAGGAGCTGCGTAGGTGCCATCGCGTCAGGTCTCGGGCATAACTTTTCGACGAGTCGCCAGGCGATTGCTCGTGTAATTTAATTTAAGTTACGAGCGTCGATAGCGCCAGAGCCACAAATCAATTAGAGTGCCCCGTTCTTTCGGGGTGATGGTGATAGCGGCGGTGCGGAGCGCGCTGTAAACATCTTTAGTGCCAGATAAGTGCGCGAGCGCGTTCCCAAGAGCGTTGCGTTTCTCGTAATCGTCGTCGTCATCGTCCTCCTCCTCCTGCCGCTTATCGGTTCACTCTTTTGTACTCCCGATTATTTCGTTCATTGGATTATTACTTTCGTTCGCGACGCGCGGCACTCGACTCGATTGCGGCTCCTCTCGACGACCACCGAGACGACACGGGCCGCCGCGCGTACAATGTCGCCCCGATACAAATGTCGCATCTGCATAATTCGGCCAATCGACCGTGCGATTAGTCACGATAATAACGAGCGTGACGGCGCACGGATGTACTTCCGCCGATAGACGTATCGAACTTGGCGGCTGATTCTTAACATGTCCTCGGAGAACTATCAAAAACTATAAAAGAAGAGGGACTAATAAGAGTTATATGCTGTTACAGGAACGTGAATTTCTCTTCTTTTTTTTAACTAAATAAAATTGCAGAAGAAAGAAAAGGAAGAAAAAATGTACACACCTATAGCAGCGTACGGCTCTGATTAACTCCTTGTTTTTTATAGTTTTATTTAGAAATCAAAAAGTCTTCTCTTTTTTCTGGCTATATCTGATTATACATCTGAGAGGATCTTGATAATTTATCACATTTTCCTCTCAGAAAACATGTTTCGATATCGTTAGTCGTGTCGAGTAATAATCTAAAGGCAGGTGAAGCATATCGGAATAGAGAATTCACACAGAAATGAAACGATTGCGTCAAGGGACTCATGCATGACGTGATGGACCGGTAGCGCTCTCTTAGAACCAGCTTGTAGGAGATTCAAGATACGCATTGTAATTAAGTCGCTAGACGTGCGACACTCGTGTCGTTCTCGCAGCATTAAGAAGCACATGATAGCACTTCCCGTCGTGCGGGCGCCGAAAACAGTGTCGCGGCAGAGGAATCGTGCCTCGAGGGAATTGGACATTCCAGCGCAGCGTGAGCTTTTCTCTCGTGTTTACTTGCGAGTGCGCGCGTACTTTCCTTCGCACGGATTCTTCGTCAGCTCATCTTTCCTTCAACGAAGTTCTAGACAATGGCGCTCGCCGTCACGTGAGATTCCCTTCTTCGCGGACGATTCTATCCGGTGCTCCACCCTGCGACGTCCTCGCCGCGAACGTCACGTACGTTCAACCGGTTTCAGCGCGCGCGGTTTGTCATTAACTCCGTGCACCCCGGCGCAACGTGGCAGCGTCCGGCCGCGCTGCGTTTCTTCGCGGTTTGTGGCGAGCGCCAGCAGCAGCCGGAAGCTATCATAATTACGCTAATGCAGCAACTTAAGCTTACACGGGTGCAGCTTGCGGTCAGGCTTAATTCGTCGATAATATCTTTCACGAGAACTGTGTGTTTAAGATCACAGGGTGGTCGAGCTGGGTGGTGAGAGCCTCGCGCGCTAAAAATCCTACTTACAGATAAGAAGAAGGACAAGGAACGATTAAAAGTCACTGCACAGGGTGTCCCAGAACAACCTTCGATAGCTCTCGTGGAGGCATAAAAGTCCTTATACCGTATTAAAGAAGATTTGTGAATGATCACGCGAGAATATGGTAGATAAACTATAGTGATATCATATGCTTGTACAAACTGAACCAAAAAGTCTTCTACTTCTTTCCTAATAGCTTTGTAGATTTTTAGTTTTAATTAATTTATATTTTGAGAACATTAATATATTATCACGAGCGACTAACCGTCAATTTTCTTCAATTGATATCTCGATAATTAATGCGAATATCACAAAATGGTATAGAACTTTTATGTTCACTTCAACCCGTACTATGTCTCCACAAGATTTTCGGAGATTGTTCTAGGAAGACACTCGGTATATTATTCTTTATAGTTACTACAATATGGCAATTATTACAGAAGAAAGAAACTTTTTATTCTTGGATTACACGAACGCTAAAAAAAGATGTTTTGTTCGTCCAGGTAGAGAATTCTGAGTGTCACAGCTTTTTGTCTGCTAAAAAAAGAAATCTGCTAGAAAATTGTGGTATGTGTAGAATTCACGGCAACAACATTCTTTTCGGATTATACGAATGCTCAAAAAATATCTTGCTCGTCCAGGTAGAATTCTGAGTGTCACTGTTAAAATTTTTGTATCTGCTAAAAAGTTTAGCGAAAGGAAAGAATTCAATAACAGCATTCTGACAATACCCGCAGATAAATTTAAATCCCGTTACTAATTATTAATCTGACCTTAATTATCTGATGAGCTCTACAGAGAGACTTTCTTTATGCTAAATTCTACAAATGGTTCAGATGGAAATTTTGTCTCTGCCATTTATATTGATGAAATATAAAACATTCACGATATCTCAGTATTTACCCATCTTAGTTAATTCTTCGTATCTAGATCATTTTTGCTCTGATTACAAGACTGTTTGAATGAAATAACGATGAAATTATCGCGATCAAATAACGATTGAAATTATCGCGACTAACGTTCCAATTAACCGGCTGGATCGATGCAAATCGATTCGTTCGAATTAATTGAAGCGGATTATTATCGTTGCGCCGCGTGGGGTTTCCGCAAAATCGCGACACTCCATCGCGGGGCGAATTAATTTATAATATCGGCTTCCATGTACCCACAGGGTTGTGTGTAACGCGCGACAAATAAATCTCTCCCCGATAAACTGGCGCTCGCGGATCGCTTTATATCATAGGAAACGCGACGCGGTTTTGAATACGGCGCGGTATCCGCTCGGCGGTCGAAGGAGAGGAGGTCGTGCAGTGGCCGGGACCCCCGAGGGTTCCCTGCGTCCCGATGAAATAGTGTCCGTAATCCGGCGTAAGTTAGCGCGGGCCGGTGTCCCACGGTGAGAGAGGAGGACGAGGTGGCCAACGTGGTGCCCGCGGAAGGGCCCGTCCGTGAGTACGCGGTGCCGAGTCCGCGGATCGACTGCGCGCGTTTCGCAGTTTTGAGGAGAAACGACAGGACGCGGGCGATGATCGAACAATGCATCGAAAGCGGAAGTGACTTTCGTGATTCCTGCTGCTTCTCTAGGTTAGGTTAGACGCAGGCTGGCAGCCATTTTCCGAACAGAAACGCCGCTGCTAAGGTACGGACGCGATTTTCGAACTTGACCGTCGCTGCGATATTTTATCGGAGAATCACGATAACAGCGCGCAGCGCACCGTGGCGCAGCGGTCGTCGCGCGTTAAGACATACACCGTGTATACGCTTTCGCGGCCGTTAAGGGAGCCCGGGATATTAAACGATCTTGCGGAGCAGCGGAGCAAGAGAGAACGGGAGAGACGGCCCGGCTCGTAAGGGGCCATTCGTAAAAACGTATACGCGCGCGCTGGAAACCAAGGTGTCCCGTAGAGGCACCATCTCCCGAGGGAGAGAAGCCGTACGTGGGGCATCGCGGGCGATGCATCACCGCTGCACCCCACGCGGTGCATCTCGGTATATTAGTCACCGGAGAACGCGCACCAACCGCCGCGGCCAAATTGAGTCTTTGCCATAAAGTAAGCCGTAAAAAAGGGCGGCAGTCACGGGGAAATGCGGCAAGAGGAGGGCACGAAGAATCGTACCGGAGCGGGGCGGGAGGGAGGGGGGAG
>NW_022639452.1:2612546-2631236 GCF_010583005.1 Odontomachus brunneus
GGGCGGGAGCGAGGGGAGAGAAAAGAAGAGAAAGAGAGAGAGTGAGAGGGGGAGGAAGAAACGCGCGCGCGGACATTCAAATTTATGGTAATGCCCGACCGACCGCTCTCCGGTGCAGGGTTATCGATCTCGTCTCTCTCTCTCTCTCTCTCTCTCTCTCTCTCTCTCTCTCTCTCTCTCTATCTCTCTCTCTCTCTCTCTTTATCCCTCCCTATCCACCTCTGGTACGTCGTTACCGGCGTTATTAATATCACTCCTGTTATTGTTATTCCCACAGCGGTCTCGCCACGATACGCCACCGCAGTCGTAGGAATCGCATGGATCGCGATCAACCGGGATTTCGCGAGAGAAGCGACGGACTTGTGTTCCGTTGCTTTCATGAATATTAATTCGCGCGAGTACTCGCTAGTAGCGCTAACGATCGTTAATTTACGAGCGGCTAGGTTAGGGCGTTTCGGCAGGTGACTATACAAATTATACTTGTCGCTTGTCGTCGTTGTCGCTGTCGTCGTCGTCGTCGTTGTCATCGTCGTTGTCTCATCTACTCGCGAGTTTACGCGCTTCATGCGGCTTCTGTCGGCCACTGTCAATGACAATGAGCAATTTGTACGACAATTACTCGCACGTATACACTCGAGACGCGGAATTTGTGTCTAGGGAAAATCATGGAGGATTCGACAAAAATCGTCGCCAAACGTCAAATGTTCGTTTTGCCCGAGTGATACAGGAAACATCTAGTAGCTTGGCACTCCTTCTGGGATTTTGTCAAATATTAAGGCGTATAGGAATTTATTAATTATTTATCAATTATCTATTAATTATGTTATTTATGTTTTTTTTTGCGCAAATTGCCATACATTTTGACACTTGATAATATCCACGCAAGATTACGAGAAACAAGCAAGATGCCGGAATGTTTTCCTTTAAATCTCGTTCAATGTCCTCGTGGTATTGAGACACACTCGAGGCAATTTGGAGATGTTACGCGGAAGATTTGCTCGTGGTATTCGCCACGTTAAGTGTACGAGTACAGCTGGCCGCGAGAGAGACCCCATATTTCTCGGCGAATGATATAGGACTGTTGTTATATGGCCGAGTCATGTAAACTTCGCTCGCTTGCATCTGCCTCGGCGTGACGTGGGCAATACGACTCAAGTGGAATATATCGATGGTGCTCGCGAGGGAAAGAGAGAGGAAAACGATGGAATGAGAAGGAGGAGAAAAAGGAGGAGGAGGAGGAATGATGGAGAGGCAGAGGAAGAGAGAGAGAACGAGGGAGGTCAAATAAAAAAAAAAGGATCGAAACGTTATGACTTTATAGCGTTATATCCTGTCTGCCGCGGAATAGGGATCCTAATCCTTTGTCTTAGCGAGCCGTTGCGGCAGCCGCCGCCGCTTTCGTTGGCCAATTTATGGTTGTTAGAGGATTTTAACGTACGGCAATATAGCCACGTGAACGAGACGCGACGGAGGGACGCGTATAACGTGATCCCCGAAAGGCAACACGAAACACGAATAGCGGACCGCGAGAATTATCCACGCGAGGAGAATGATTTACCGAATTATGCACTTCTGTTTGCGCCGACGAAGCAGCCAGGTTCGGCACTCATCGCCTAAAATTACATCTCCAGTAATTATGACTGAAAATGAGCATCGGTTCGGAGAAACTCGCCGGGAACGAACGACTTTCACGATCAGTCCCTCGCGGTATTCGCACTCCGAAATATTTGTCGTTCGCTAGACACATCTTCGAGGACCTTAACCGGCTGCCTCGGTTGCACTGCAAACTACCGAGTAAGTTTGTCCTCTTCTCCACTCCACGCGAAAGAGGGGTAGGGTGCGATCCATTGTCTTTACCGTTCATTCCTGTCCCTCTCTTCTCCTTTCCTCTCTCTTCTCTCTTTCCCCTCTCTCTTTTTCACTCACACACACACACACACACACAGACACACACACATATACACGCGCGCGCGCGCGCGCGCACACGCTCTCTCCGCGCGGCCCATGTATTTTCATTGAAACTCCACCCACTGCAAAAGTACCATTGTTCGAATATTCAAAACGGAGACGTCCATTGTGGTACGTTAGAATGGGCACAATGTGGTTCCTGTGTCGCGGCGCGCGCGTGCTGCGACTTACAACTCGTCCGTGACTCCCTTTAAATTCGCGCGCGGACCGCGAAAATCAGGACATCAACAGGGCGGGGGACGGAGGGGGAGGTTAGAGGGGAGGGAGTGTGGTTGATTTGTTAAACAGGTGTGCTTAACCTTCGATGCTCGATTTTGGTATCGATCGTTGTAGGATATCACCGTCACATACACGGGGAATCGCGAACGAGGACGATCGTCGTTATTGTCGTCGTCGTCGTCGTCGTTGTCGCCGTCGCCGTAGTCAAGGAGGATATCGGTGACACTTGGGTTTCTTCAAACGACAATGAACTGTGCTGTACGACATTAAAGTGGTCTTTTATTCATAAATCCTCGTCGTCGTCGCAAATAACGCTGTGTACGGCAGGAAACTAACACTGAATAAAAATCGTATCGTAATGTGATTGAGGTAGACGGAAAATGAAAGTTTGAAGCGTAAACATACAACGTAATACTCTTTCTTTTAATATAATAAGAATTTATATGTATATATATATATGTATGTGCATATATATATATATATATACACACATACACATACGCACACATATATCATGTGATCATTAGACAATAATATTAATAAAATAATAATAATTGCAATAATAATAGATATATATATTCTGTTTATATTCACATTCAGAACTATGTACAGTTTTTAATTACTTTACAATCGAATCCGTACGAACAAGCGAATAAAACCTAGTAGTCGTAGTGTATATCTGCTTCATTATCTGTACTATTCACAACAAATAGATTCTCTCACGAGGGTGCGACAATGTACACAAAACGTGCGTTATATTTATATATATAATCTTTTCATTTTATTTACCGCTCCACACCTGCTCGTCGTTAGCTGTACCGCCTGCGAAGCGGCACGCTCGACCCTCGTTTTTTTTCGCGACTCTACTTCTCCTGATTATTTACAAAAACGTTATCGCATAATTATACTATGATATACGTGTCAACGAATGCACGAGCACCGACCGTCTTCTTCGTCAGAGTATACCAATACCGCAAACGCCTTGTCTGTGTACGTGCTTGTATGTGGATCTGTTGTGTGTTTGTGTTTGTCTTTCCCTATCTTTTTCCCGTTAAACGGAAAAATCGCATATACACACACATTCTCTCGCTCTCGCTCTCCCGTTATCACAGATATAAATAAATGTATTCTTTACAAAACAATGTACAAGTTGCATTCGCACACCCTCAAACTGCGGACGACGACTGTCGCGCGCACACTCTCGTTACTCCAAAGTACAAAATAATAGTTGATATTTTCTTTCGTTCTCTCTTTCTCTCTCTCCCTCTCTCTCTCTCTCTCTCTCTCTCTCTCTCTCTCTCTTCCCCCCTGCCCCACATTTTCTTTCTTCGAAAAGCGGCCCGAAACTATCGCGTTTTGCAAGTACATCGCGCATCCTGCTCGTCATGATCGACGAAGGTCGCCCTTTTCTTCATGGAGAGACAAGTCGCGCGATATACATACATGTTTATATAAAAAAATAACAACAATTTCGAGCACCGTGCACTGCCGCATTTCTATTCACGCGATATCCTCGAGTCACGATATCGAGCAGCGATATCATCGCAACACAACGCATATGCGACGATGTTCGTGCCTTCGCGTACGTGAATTCCGTGATTGGGAAACTCGACATCCTTGGTAGAATAAAACAATGATTAATTTCACCGCTTATCCCGAACAAGGGAACTCTGAAGATTCGTCTGTTCAAAGATTCGCTTGAGAGAATTAAAAAGCTACGTAGCGATCGCTTGGAAGGTATTTCAGGACATTGTGAAAATTTACGTTCAATATTATCCTATCGTTATCTTTATTTAACAGGAAGAGATCGTCTCTTCCTATAGTCATAGAAATTAATTTTACAACGTCGAACGACGAAAAAACGCAGAGGAAGCGAGTGGAAACATGCCGATTCGACTCGAGATG
This sequence comes from Odontomachus brunneus, assembly GCF_010583005.1. Taxonomy (NCBI): domain Eukaryota; kingdom Metazoa; phylum Arthropoda; class Insecta; order Hymenoptera; family Formicidae; genus Odontomachus; species Odontomachus brunneus. The sequence continues at coordinate 2,616,639 of NW_022639452.1, forward strand.
CGCGAGTGCACGGCTCTGTGGTGCACAAAAAGGGACGAGTTTGATCCTCATAGCAACACCACCGTCGTATCCTCGTCGCTGATAATAATTACTACGCGCGTAAGCGTTACGCCAACTCTCCGCTCGTATGATCTTCCTCCTTCCTCCCCATTTCCCCCACCCCTCCCCTACCCCACATATTTTTATTCGTATTTATACTTATAATATAGTATATTCTGCGGCGCGGGAATCTCTTTCTCTGTTTCTTTCCGCGGGGACTCTCGAGACGCCACCCCGATAAAATTTCGTGATGTAGTAGGTACAGCCTTAAGATCTACGGCCTAGAGTTAACTCGCGTGTCACCGTGTGTGTGTTTCTTCGTATATGTGTGTGTGTGCGAGTAAGTGTGATGCGCGTAGGTGTGCATTATTTATCATTCCATCTCTATATGCGGGTATGTCGGGTATACGTTAATATTTCATTCGGATAGTTAAAGGAGTTAGTGGTAGTTTAAAGATAGTAGCTTTGTAGTGCGCTATGCGATCTGTCTTTCCCTTATTTTCGTCTTAAACCTACAACAGGTAGATCAAGTATCTCTGTTCTCTCTCTCTCTCTCTCTCTCTCTCTCTCTCTCTCTTTCTTTCTGTGTATCTCTCGATACTGATGATACTGCGCAACCTCGGACACAACATCTCGCCCGAGTTTCGCTCCGCGTCCCGCCGAAATCACCCCAACGAGCTACCACGGGAGCGATTTCGAGCGATGACCGTTTCTTAGGTGGGTCTCTAAGGTCTCTCGTTAGTCCTCTCATAACGAAGGTGCGGCGGTTGCTTGCTCGTTCGCTTACTTGCACGTTGCCCGTGAATTCGCGATTTGTGAATCCGCGCGCGATCTCGGAAGAGGCGCGTCGTTTGTCCACCAGCCGGTCCCGCGGTCCTTCCGACGAAAACCGGACGGATCGACCGGCGATATAATGGAATCTCGAAAACGACTCGCCCTTCCACCGGCGGGTGTATCGTATATATGTGTCACGTGTAATTGTGTGTGTGTGTGTGTGTGTATGTGTATTCGCGTACATACACTCTGGTGATGCTGCGACGCAGCTTCTCGAAGCGCGATCGGCGCTTCTCGTCTTTTCTATATACAGAATCGAGGATTCTACGTGCTCGCGGGAACTCATTCTTGCCGACGACACCGAACGATCTACTCGAATGGCTCACGTCGACGGAAAAAACGAGAAGAAAAACAAAAAATTGAAGAAGACTCACGATATCGCGTGTAGACGGTACGGTGTTGCGCGAGTACGTGTGTGTGTGTGTGTGTGTGTGTATACATATGTATGTGTTATGCGTGCACGCATGCATGCATATTGCGTGGAAACGATGCACCGGTGGTGTCGGGCATCGGCGGAGAAATCGTTCAACCGCTTTCTCCCTCCCCTTCTCGACCCGGGTGTAACACGAAAACGTTTACCTCCACCTGAGAGTGCCTCGGCGACAAGGTGGACCCGCGCTTCTCCTCGCAGTCGCTCCTCCTAGAGAGAGCTCGTCGGCAGGCACGGTGGTCGGTGCGGTCACGGTGACCGGTAACCGATCGAAAATAGTGACTCTCCGCTCCTCTACCGGTGGGGTGGAGCGCTCGCGTCGGGCATAAATCCTCCCGCGGTGCGGTCCCTCACATTCTTCTTTCCTCTTATATAGCCGGGCTCGCGGTGTCGCCTCGCCGTACGTAGCCGTGCGTAAGCAGGCACTTTGACGTAATTCTCCTAATTCCTAAATCTCCCCTAAGCTGCCGCCGGCTCTCCTCCCGCGCTCGCGTACTCTCGCACCCCTCGCGGGTGCGAGCGCGCGCGTGCGCTATCCGCCCCATTCGTCTTCTCCCAGTCGCGCGTTTCCTTCCGAGAGGTCGGGGAAACGATTTATGTATCTCGAAGAGTCAACTGCCCTCCGACCGCCACCCGTCCACCCATCCTTCCTCCCAACCCTTTCTACCCTTTTCTATCCGCTCTTTCTCTCTCTCTCTTTTTGCCGCTAGTGCTTCGCGCTTCCTTCTTTCTTCCCGCCTGACGCGAGGTCGAGATAACGCTAATAAATCCCGAGACCACTCAGGAGCGCGTATTTACAGTCCGGCCGCAGGACCTTCTCCGCAGGACCTTTCCTCAACGGCGCCGCTTTATCCTGCAACAGAGAAATGGAGATGGTCTTAGATCGGCCGCCGGTGTCGTGCGCCCTTTTGTTCCGCGAGAGAGCGGAGGCGTCTCTTGTGCGCGACGTGTGCACGTCAGGCGTCATGTGCGCGCCTGATGATTACAATTAGACATATGTATTACATTTTTCTACGCTCAAACGATAAACGATACACGCAATGCGTCACAGCTCTCCAAACCGCCCTAACGAGTCGGCAAAGCGATTGTCGCTGGTTATCAAGGTGTGCAATTGCAGGCCGCTTCCACAGAAATTACCGACTTCCGAAGAAATTACTTCATAAGGCCACGACAATTGCACTCAGCAATTATAACCCGTTCGACGAGCACGCGGGGGGCGCGACCGGTTTGGTGGACGGTTCGCGATAACCGCGCAAACGCGCCGAAGTTTGTGAATTCATGATCGGACGTTACAGCGCTCATGCTTCCGGTAGGATCGACAACGGCGGCTTATCGATGCACTCGACGATCACCGTGTCTCACACGGGATGGAGCGACCGGGACGTTGGGCATGTCGATTCCCCGACATCGTCGCGATCGGTTGCACGTCATCGGGGTACGAACCCGCTCGTTATGTGTAGCGCATTCTATTTTTGCGCGACTCGACTCGCGGTCGGATAATCGTTCTCGCTCGCGATAGCGCGACAGCGATTGATAAACGATAAAGTACCACGTGCCGCGCGAGATAAAAGGCGATCGTTATGCAAAACACGCCACTCAACCGGCCATTAGCGGCGCGCGTATCGTTCTCTTCGCTCGGCTCACACACGGAGCGGCCGCTTACACGGCCGTAAACTATTCGCCGTAATTGTGTCGACTATTTTCGCGTGGTGCATTAGATAGACCGACACGCGAATTATGCGCGAGACAACACCCTCCGTGGAGAATCGGCAGAATCGTAAATCCCAAATCTTCGGACCAAAGGAGGTGGAGGAGGAGGTGGTGGAGGAGGAGGAGAATTGGAAGTTATCTCTTAATGGACGAAAAGAGTTTGATTTAATCGCGCGCTCGTGCGCCCACGCGAATTTATGCGGCACTTTGCTAACATTTGCGGCAACAAGCGATTTCCATTTCTGGAACTGATAAAATTAGCACGACGGCCATTATAGCGCGCTCGTTGTACATGTGTATGGCCGTGCAGATGGATCAGCGTATCTGCACCGCGTGTATCGATTGGCCACGTCTCTTCCGGTGGCCAACAACTTCGATATGCCGCTTGCTGTAGCGGCAATTGCCGTATAGGCGATACCGCGTTCTCTCTTGTTTCCCCTGTACGTTGCTCGCGTTTCGGCTATTTATGACGATCGCCTGAGATACGCGTTATAGCCGTATCACACTAGCGACTCGCCATTGCGGCTGTGATTATGTCTCTTAACCAATGAGAAAAGCCAATGAGTAGTAGCCAAGAGACATAATCGCAGCCTCAGCCGCAGTCGCGAGTCGCTAGTGTGATACGGCTATTAGATACGATTTCCGAACGCGATTTTAATCAAAGCTTCATCGATATTGTCGCGCGCGTATCAAACCCCGAGGAGACTTTGCAAGAGTAAAGGAGACATTTTTCGCCTTCGTTCGCGCCGAGTCTCGTCGCTGGCAACGCGCACGATCGATGAACGTATAGTCCTGCAGCATCGCGTGAATAAACCATAGAGATATGAACATGCAAATCGATATGAAGCGAGGAGAGGAGATCCCTTTTTTTCTTCTCTTTGTTTTGGCAAGTCTACACAGTGGACATTGTCCCGAAATTCAGAAAGCGAGACATCTTTTCGAAAAGTATTAATTCCGAAATCCACATAACCTAACGAAACTATAAATTTCTTAAAAATTGGAAGCTTGCAATTGTCCTGGAAAGTTATAACATCGAGATCAGTAGAGGCAATGCACCAAAATTGCTATTACTATTATTATCATCTTGAGGAAGTTATTTTTTATATACATTTTTTCCCATTTTACTTACTATGTTATGTACATTTATTATTTTACACCTATCTCTCTCTTTCTTTCTTGCTCTCTCTCTCTCTCTCTGCCCTATACTTATCATTGAATCTAATATTTTGTTTGTTTCATCTATGATTATTTTTATTCAATTCGTATATATTAAAGAGCGCTTTCCCGTTAACAAGGATTATTATTATTTTCGATAGAAAATTGTCTTACATTCCGATTTTGGCAGATTTTTCTCGGGACGATGCATACACGGAAAAAAAAGATTTGCTAATATATGGACAACTAATATATATATTAGCTAATATATATATTAGCAAATCTTTTAGCTATCACAAATAAATGACTTTGCTATGAAAGCAAGAAAATTTGCTCCTGCAGCTAATATTTTTAGTTGTATATATTAGCAAATCTTTTTTTTCCGTGTATCCATACTTGGTACACGCACAGCTGAATGAGTTGAAATGAAAAGCAATCAGAAGGAAGTTTTAGAGCCGCTTGCAATCTCGACTCGCTGCCCGAAAGGGTTATGCATCGCGTCCGCGAGTGACGCTGATCGATGCTCGATGCATCATCGACGATACGTTCGAATTAATCGTGTTTCGGCGAACAATTATGCGGACACGTGGGCACACGTTGATGCGCGATAACGCCGCCGGGGAGATTTCCGCGTTGCGCGATTAAACGGCACGCCAATATCCATTTGGTGGCGACGTTTCGGGAACGACACCGTCGGCACCAGGCTCGCGGCAGTCCGGCGAATATTTCGCAACGCCGCTGTTCGTAGTAAGGGCTGTCTGTCTGTCTATCCGTTCCGCCGTGCGTCCCTTTCTCCCCTGCATCGCCGTTTGTTCCTTCTTTCCTTCCCTCTCGCGCTCGCTGTCGCTCCCCGTTCGCCGGACTGCGACGCCGCGTCGCTTCGGATGACAAATGTCCCGCGATTATGCGGCAAGTCGTTCTGAAAGTTCTGCCGTGTGACATCTGGATGTTACACCGCCGGTCTCCAGCGGGAGCATCGCTCTCCCGGCAATAAACATTTACGATTATCATTTGTGCGACCTCTCGCGACTCGCGTCCCCGTTTCTGCGTGCACATTGTTACGAAACTCCCAGCGATCTATCTGGCCGATAAAAAACGCACTCATGACGGGGCGTACGCGCGCACACACACACACACCCACACGCAGGTTTATCACCATTATTATTATCGACGTCGGCTGATCTCTCGTTGGCTTTTATCCGATAATGCGGAAGGGAAGGCACAGCGCGAAACTTTGCAGTCGATGACGCACCGAGGGAACTATTTCGCCTTGGCTATCGGAGAGACGTTAACGCGGAATGACAAACTTCCTCGCGAGAACTTGGGACTTGAGGCATAAAAGACGGCGAGATAGTGTAATTGCTCGATCATCATCTCTCACACGACTCATACGTCTCTCGTTAACTCGAAGCCAGCCGGCCAGACAGGCAGACGGACGGACGGACGGACGGACGCGCGGAACGAAGAAGGTGTCTTTTCTTTTTATAAACGCGAGGCTACTTACATCCGTTGCCCATTCCTCGACGGCTGACCCTTCGTAGAAACCTGTTTATCCATTCTCCACTATCTCTAACGGATGTCCCGAAAGTGACGTTATGAGACACAGTGCCGCGGGATAGAAGCATCTGCTCCTATCCACTTAGCTATCACGACCTCTCGAGTGTTCGTCCTCCGGTAATTTACAAATCGGCAGATTAATTATATTCGAATAAGAGCCGACTAGAAATTTATCCCATGGTCCTGATCAGGCTGATACCTGTCGGCTGACCGAGGCGGCCTCATGCTTTTGCATAACCTGATGTAATCGGATCCTGATAAGTCATGTAACGCAATGTGACAATCAGGACCTTATTAACATTACACGTAAAACTTTATATGTAACACTTGGCGATATTTCTGCGAATTATTTTCCTACAATTAATTTTAATTATCGTTCCTTTTCTCTTCGTTATATATATTCCGTGTAATCTTATGAATGAACAAATTAAATAAATAATTTATGAGGATCGTTAATAATTAGTATCTTATTGATAATTAGAGTCTGATAAAACATCATCTTGTACAAGCCAGATAACTGATTGGAATCAACCTGACCAGGAACATGGGGTAAATTTCTAATATCTTCGCAATAAATTTGCGCTCGATGGCCGTTCGTCCAAGGATACCGCGTAGATTCGGATTAAGATCTCAGGTACGACGCTTACTCTCGCGGCCGGCGACGGTAATTTATTTTCAATCGCGGCGAGAATCGCGCCGATTACGGGGAGAACTCTCTCTCGCGGTCTCTCCCGTGAGGATCGGCCGAGCGACGTGACGTCGTAATTTAACGCGAACGGCCGCGAGAGAGGATCCTCGTTGGGGAGATCCCGGCTCTCGGCGTCGATCTCGACGCGCGATATTATGCGCTTATAGAACAAGACCCCGAGGAGGGAGGAAGAGTGAGAGAGAGAGAAAGAGAGAAGGATATATATATATATATATATATATATATATATATATATAGAAAGAGAGAAAGGGGGAGAGAGAGAGAGAGAGAGAGAGAGAGAGAAATGCGAGGCGGTGAACGGAATCCGCGATGCGAGATTCGCCGTAAACGTGAATTTCATCGCTCGAATTCTCCCCGGTTGATCCCCGGATATCGTCGCCGCCGCCGCGGCGAACGCGCGCTCCATAATGCCAATGTGCCATCGTGTAATTATTACGCTGGTCTCGCGTGGCCGGCACGGAGTAACTTGCATAATGCAGAAGACAGCCCCGGCATGAAATTATAAACATCAAACAATCATTAATTCAACGAAAGCACCGGTTGCGGGGAATTTTAATAATAACTCATGCGCCTCGTGATAGCGTAGCTCGACTTACATTACCCGGTACTTTTACCTCGTGGCGAAGGAGGCAAAACATTCCGCGCGCGTAATCGACGCGAATTATATTTCCTTGGAAAGCCAACAACGTGGCCGCGGCGTTGACGGCGGCGACGGCAGCGACGGCGGCGACGGCGAGGCGCACATGCACCTTCATAATGATTTAATTATAACGTGCGCTCGGGACTAGCGGGGGACTCTGTTTATTTTATAACTTTATTAATAATCCCCCGTTAAGTGTACGTGAATCGCCTCATACGGTGTTTATACGGTAATAGCGTAAGGGCGTATGGATAACGAGCCGTCCGTTCAGCCGTGGCTCTTTTCTGCGCGCGTGCGTCCTAGAGATCATCACACCGAAGCAAACGAGCGTAACGAGTAAACAGCGAGCGCGCAACACACGAGCGTCACTTTTTTTTTAATGAGTAGAGATAGCATCTCTTCTCGACTGTCTATCTATCCGGTTTTAGAATTAACGCCAGTCGGCTGGACTAGCCGACTAGTCTGAGCGCGGCGCGCCTTTCTCACTCACTGTTGGAGAGTTGCATTTTTATTCCCAATCGATAGCATTTGCATCCGCGCCAGCGCGGTCGAAGTCACGAATTTGTGAATGATAGCGACAGGTCTCGCCTCGCTTTGCGTTAAGAAAGAGATAGAGACAGAGAGAGACATTTATTTTACACCCTGAAACCAAGTTTCTTCAGTCGCTTCGTCTTTATATACAATGTGAAACGGTCATCGAGTATAATACTAACAAAAGTATCAATATTTCAAGATATAACATGTAAATCGTTTGCACAAAGAGTATTTATATAAATAAGTAATAATAATTATTATAATATAATACGGTTAAAATTGAAATTAAGTGAATATGTATGGTTGACAAGTGCTATACGGAAATGAAAAATATCTATTTTTAAAGCCTAGACTGTGGTATTAGCTATTCGCGAATGTTAGGAAGAATCCCATTCTAATATTCCACCACAAAGAATCTAAAAGATGAGTACAACCAATCTACCACAAAAGAGACAGAAGGAGAGAAGAGAGAGAAAGAAAATGTGATGCACGTCTCTCTCTCTCTCTCTCTCTCTCTCTCTCTCTCTCTCTCTCTCTCCCCCTCTGTCCCTCTGTTTCTCACGTGGGCGCTCTCCGATTACTCCCAGGTAGCAACGAAGAAGAAGCCGTCTAGTGCGCGTACGAGAACGCGAATCCGGGCTACTGTTTCGACCCTGAGAACTCCTCTCTCAGGATTTACGCGCGTCGGTCGTTACGCGTGATAAACACTCCGTGGCGAACTCGTGTCCCGAAAATAGAGGTCGAGGACAAAGAAGGACACACGGTATGCATAAATGCGACGAGCAGCAGCGTGTGTAGTGCCCGATGAAACACAACCGAAGCCTGGGAATCCCAGAAATGCGCGCGTTTCTCAAAGAAGCACCGGCAACGGTAGGCCTTCGAGGTCTCTCCAGGAGAGAGAAATAGAAGGAGAACGAGCGAAAGAGGGACACTGCGGGAGAGAGATGGAGCAGGAAAGAGTGCGTAAGAGGAAGAGACGAAAAAGACGCGGGAAACCGCGACGACGTGTTCGAGGATTTATTAAGGAGACACCTGAATCCCCCGTCTGGAATCTTGAAGCCGTTAAAAAGATCGCCTATCCTCTCGCCTGCGAGGCGAACCACGAGTGCGCACGGTGGTCTCGAATTTTATGCAGATGCCGTGAGATCGTGTAAATATCCATCTAGTCAGGAGGCGACGATAGTTAGAAAGCGGGTTCCGGTCAGGAGGATCCTCACCTCCACCAGCCGTTTTAATGGCAATTAAACATCCGAGCTAATTGGCAATTATGGGGCATGAGAGAATCATTGGCAGAACTTTGTTTCTCCGCGAAGGCTCTCCTCTCAGTGCTCTGTTTCGCTTCTTCGTACCTTTTCGCCCCGCGATGATCGGAGAAGTGGACGGTGAAAGAGAAGAGAGGAGGAGATATCGGGTCTACCTGGTGGTAGGTGCTACAAAAGGCACTGTCTCGCGCGACCTGCGCGACTCACACTCTCGTATACCTGTCCGCTGCCTGGCTGCGCGCGACAGGAAAGGCGAAGAGGGAAAGAGGCAGAGATCGAGATGGTCCGAATGGAGCGGATGCTGGAGTCCGGGATGTGCAAGGAGAGGAGAAGAGAGGAGAAGCGTGGGAGGGGGACAGAGAGAGGGTAGCATTATAAGCGCGTCCGAGTTGCGAACGCACCGACGCGCGGTATATAGTATACACATACACACACACACACACACACATGCGCGCGGGAGAAGAGAAGGCGAGAGGTGACGACAGCGAAAACTAGTTTATTTGGAACGCGGCTATAAATTAGGATCAGATCGCTGCGAGATAAGGGAGTACGGGCTAACACCCGGTTCCCTCCGAAAAGACGACCCTCTGCCTCGCACTCCACCTCACCCCTTTCAACCCACCCCGCCGTGCCCCCTCGTCGCCTTTCTGCTCGCATCCGTCGTGGCATCCTACAAAGACAACGACGACGGATGCGTCGCAGCCGATACTTTCACATCGGCCTGACCGGTGATTCTTTCTTTCTCGAGCCTTCATCGTCACCTTCTTCGCAATAACGAACATCTCGGGGTTCATTTTGCATCTCGTGTGCTTCTCCCCTTCTCGCCGTCGGTCCGACGTGTCTCGAGTTTCGTCCCGCGTTTTCCTTTCGCGACCGACGTTCGTGAAGATTATCAATAAGATGAAGATAGACGCTGCGATAATGACGTCGCGGTTATTACATCGCTTCGCTCGATTACGTTGCGGTAAGACGAATTAGAAACAAGAGAACGCGCGTTCAGCTTCCGTCTTATCCACGTTGGCGGTTAAAGGCTGACACGCGCTTCCTCTGGTCGTCGCCGGTAGTTTCGATCTTGTCGAGCGGATTCCCATCGCCATCGGGCACAGACGGGAAGAACTCGAGAGCTAACTCACGCTTCGCTCCAACTGTTCTCTCTTCTCAGCTTCTAGTCGCTACGAGGGGAGACAGGAGAAAAGCGGGAAATGTATTTTCGCGAGGAGAGCGATCCGGCTCCTTTACGATTTCGACGAATCAGATAACCCTTCGAGCACTCGTGCTCGCACCGCGACGTTACAGATACCTTCTCCTTCACCATCTCTTCGGCAGACCAAGAGCGAGAAGGAGAAGAATGGCGCGGAACGGAGAGTAGTAAGCCCTGGAGATGAATCCCGCGAATCGTTTGTAGAGAAACGAGAGAACAGCCATTTAGACCCTCCTTTTATCCACGGCCGCGAATGAGACGGAGATTCCTCGGTGTTCCCAAAGCGCTTTAACGATCGCCTCGACTATCGCGGATAACTGCTTTTCTATCTTGCGCGCCCATACGAATCGCTCGCCCGCGAATCGCATACACAACGAGTCTCGTCCGCGCGATTATTTCGCTCTGTACGGAGAAATAAGTTTGGAATTAACCTGACGATAAGCGAACCAAGCGCGTGTCGGTGAAAGGAAACAAAATTTCCAGTTCTTACGAGTCAATTCGGTTGCAAGTATCATAATAAATTCGGTTTCCTTCAGCTGAAACGCGTTTGATCCGTTCATTGTCAGGTGAGTTGAACCGAGCTTTTTCTCCAAGTAGAAAACACGTGAATACGCTCGCGGAAAACAACGGCAGATTTCACGGTCGCGTTCGGGAATAATGGCCAATTCTTCATTCGCAAGCCCTTTGTAATTGACGCAATAATTCACGGGTAATTCTGTATCACGCGCGACAAATCTCCGCGAATCGCTCATTCGTGATGCGACGTGCGTAATTTCCGTGGAATTTACGGGAGAACGCTATTCCTCTTACGACTCTGCCGGAGGTATCCATCTTGAGGTTAATCCGGGGCCCACTAGTAAGGAGATCTCGCTCTCGAAAGAGAGAGAGGAGCTGAACGCGCGAGACTGGACCGGAGTCGTCCGTTCGGTCACCAACGCGACAGGTTGAGGTGTGTCCGGGTGTATACGGTGTTCCAACACACGCGATCCGCGCGCCCATACACCCATACACGGACGCACGTAAAGTAAAAAAAAAAGAAAGAAGAAAGAACCCACGGGGCCGACTGACTGGTGTGGTAAGAGAAAGACGCGGTTAGCCAGTGGTGATTCCATTCACTGATTGAAATCTCCGTCCATTTGTCACTGTCAAGGAGGTGGCGATAGCTTCTTTCTCCCTATTTCTCTCACCGTCTCTCGCTCCCCTTCCCCCTCTCTCTCTCTCTCTCTCTCTCTCTCTCTCTCTCTCTCTTGTGCACACGTCGCCTAAGCATCGTGGTGGACCGACGGGCCGCGCGTTACTCAGTGTGTGCCATGTCCATTATTATTTCGACTCGGGTCGCCGGGCCTTAACGACCAATCGACACGCCGGATATTAATTTCTTATCGATTGTCCCGGGCGCGAGAACCGCGGGAGTGTTCGGCAGAAAGCGGAGCGACGTCGATTCGGCCTCGCGGGCCGTTCACCGTTCACCGTTCGCGCAAGCGAATCCTTGTATCGATTTTCGTGCCGATAAGCCGGTCATGTACCGTTGCTTCAGACAACTTACCTTTTCTGACCCCTCCCTCCTACCCTCTGCCTGTTCGGGCCGTCTCGCCCCACCGAGACTTGGCCGAGAGACTTCTTTTTATAGGCCGAAAGTAAATTACGAACATCGTCGTTCGCCGTGATATTAACACAACTGTGATACATATATACCGAGCGACCCAGAATCCCGAGTCAATTTCTCCGCGGCAGAAATCGCTTTGACGGATGTACGATTACACGCATATAACGCACGGTTGTTGTGTTTGCATGAGCTTCGAATATCGAGTGAGATCGTGAAAAAAAAGAAAAAAAGAACGAAGATTAAAACGTACGAAGAAACAGTTAGACACGATTGTGAAACTTACTTTTTGAAAGAAAGATGACTGTCATCCTGGACCTTTGTGCTGGCTCTTTAGACCGGCGACACGAAGCCGCTACCCATCGACTGCGAGCTGTAACAAGAAGTACACCCATACACATTTCCCGAACATTCTTAACTCTCTGTTCGCGCGAAATTCACGAGGTTACGTTCGTTCAACACGATTAACACGTTACCACTCGCGTTTTCCGATCGCAAGAAGATACGAACGGCACACATCAGACCGTATTTTCTACTCACCCTTTATAGAAAGGTTTAAACGCAGTAGTAGCTTCCGTGGGCGGCAAGCTGGCAGTGGTTTGATGCTGGTGCAGAATGGAATTCTGTCCGACCGGCGAGAAGTCCTTGTGTGGCGAGCTCTGCAGCCGTGAGCTGAAGGACGACGCATTGTTGGCCGAGCTCGAGCTCGTCGACAGGTAACCGCCTCCACCGCCGGGGTGACTCGCCCCATAGGGATTGGGATTGCCGTTAGTTCCGGTATTGGCGTTGCCACCAGGGCAGTAACCACCCGGCGGCGGCTGGATCACTCCGTTCGGCGTGGCCACCTTCATATTGGGTGGCGTCTGCGGTGGAGTGTCCGTACCAACCTCGGGAAACCCCGCCGCCGCCGAGGAGGACGCGCTCGAGCTCGAGCCCGACGACGAGTTGGGGTTGTAATGCAGCTGGCCGCCGGATGAGGACGAAAGGAAGCCGCCATATCTCACGGCAGCACTCGAATAGGGCGTCGTCGCTGCCGCGGACGGGCTCATGCCCGCCGAGGAGGGTAGAGCGAACGAACTCAAGCTTCCTCCACCTGCGCCACCGCCTCCACCACCGCCACCAGCGGCGGCACCCGCTGCGCCCGCCGCACCAAGCCACGCTTGTTGCGCGTGGTGATGATGCCCTTGATTAGGTAGGTGATGTTGTTGTTGTTGATAATGTTGCTGATGATGCAGGTGGTGGTATTGCTGTTGGTGGGGGTGCGAAGACGGCGGTGGCGTCTTGCACGCCGCAGTGTCCGCCAACGACCAGATTTTGGGTTTCGTCGCTGGGATCGGCACGCCACCGGCGCTACAATCTTGTTTGATCCCTTCCTCCTTCATATGATCCTCACCACCGTAACCCGGATGATGATGGTGATGATGTTGCATCGTGTGGTGAAAGGGATGCTCGTTCCGTCGACGTTCGTCCTCGAGATCGAGATCGTCCTCGTCGTCGAGATCCTTCTCGTGCTGCATCAACTCCGCTTTCACATGCCTCATCGGCTCTGGAAGCAGTCCGGGAAAATTATCTTTAGACTTATAAACCCAATTGCGCGTCTGCAAATGGAACTGCTTGTGAAATCGAGACCATTAAGTTTATAATAATATATAAAAAATATCAACATATAGAAAATGTATCTGTCGCAAATGAATTATTGGAATCGTTTTTTGTATTGTAATATAGTACATATTAGCACATATTTTGGACGAGATTCGCTCGACGATTTGTCACACATATACACACATGTCGAGGAATATTTTGCAAAAGTAAAACAGCTATACGGAAATATAGGTATTAATGGTTTATAATGCCCCGATGCGCGAGAGTGAGATGTGGAACACGAGTCATCGTGACGAGATTCCAACAGCGTGGAAGGTCGTCGAGCGTCGGTGGTGACGGCGGCGGTGGTGGTGGTGGAGCATGGATATCTCCCTTACGCCCTTATACAGTTAAGCTGTAAGGGATGCTGTGAAAAAAGGGAGCGAAGCCTTCAACCACTTTGGGGCGCGAGAGATTTCAGTTTTCCCCTCGGGGTAGCCGGGCGGGGACGCGAGAGGACAGGCGGGTGGACGGGAAGGAGGGAGAAAAAGAGAGAAAGGGAAGCATATCCTTTTCCTTTTTCTCCGATCTCCCCGTCCCGTCGTCTCTCTCGGGGCACTTCAGGATCGTCTCGACCGTCTGCCAGCCAGCCAGCTAGGCAGCCACCGAGCCGAGCCAAGCCAGCCAGTCAGTCAGGGGTGAGAATTTCATTAAGAGGTTCGAATGTGTCGGCAGAGGGTTTACTTGATGGGTCGTCAAGCGATAATTCCCAAGCTCGAAGGGCGTGCTGCTTACACCCTGGAGTGTAAGAGAGACGTAGAGAGGTTGATAGACAAAGAGAGGGGTGAAGAGAGAGAGATTGTGCGAAAGAGAGAGAGAGAGAGAGAGACAGAGAGAAAAAGAGAGTTTCGGTTTAGGGCGTCTGCACCCCTTTATAAAGGAAACCTTATGGGCCAACTAAATAGATACTACCGTCGAGTCCACAAGTGGCTCTTTAACTTTTGACCCTCTTTTATCAGACGTTAATCTCATAATCTTCGCGCCGCGTAGGTGGCTTTCGTGTTCGAGTCGAATAACTAAATTGTATCGGACTCGGGTTTACGGGTCAGATCGTTAACCGCATCACACAAATCACGAGTATATAATAGTCGGTCCTTTCCGTTTCGACATTATATACTTCCGCGATTACGCGGGAGGAAACCGAAGAACTCTCGTCCCATGCGTCTGACTTTACGTAACAATAGCGAGTTCCAAATGGGAACTTTATATATATATATATATATATATATATATATATATATATATATATATATATATATATATATATATATATATATATATAT
>NW_022639452.1:2632124-2636947 GCF_010583005.1 Odontomachus brunneus
TATATATATATATATATATATATATATATATATATATATATATATATATATATATATATATATATATATATATATATATCCTATATGAATACGAATATTTCAATCCGCGCGCATATAGATAACTGACAGTTCCGGCGACCTATGTTTCTCAGGCTCGGCGTAGAAATTCATGAGCGCCGAAAGTTCCCCCTTGAATTTCCAAGGGTCACCGGCACGGCGAGAGCAGAGGCACAAGTGTATGTGCGTATCCACCGCTCATCACGCACACGTACATATGACAAAGTATGCCCATGCACTTTTCCCGCTATCTTTAGTGCCATGGGAAATGGCGGAACGACGAAATTTCCCAAGTAGGACTACCGACAGGCGCCTCTTTTGCGCGCGAGAAAAGCGACGACGCGGCGAATCAATTACCCTCGAGTTCTCTCTCTCTCTCTCTCGTCCCGTCGCAGCCTTTCCCAGCCGGCGCGCACCCATCACCGCCAACACCACCACCAACACCATCAGCACCGACATTCGTCGTCGGTCTTTTCGAAATTACGAGCCATTGCAGAACGCGTGACGTAGCGCGGACAGGACCTAGATATCTCGAATCGGCAGAGACCAGGACGACGAGTGAGTGAAACGGGAAGGTGTACGGCACGGCGGGGTGGAAGAGCAAGAGAAATAGAGAGTGCGAGAGGAAGAGAGAAGCCGATATTGGCCAATGTGCGGTGGGGTAATGGTGGCCATAGGAGGGTCCGTACCATTCGTCTCGCCGCGGGCGCCGATACATCACCGTACCTCGAATCAGCGTTCTCCCGTGTGCATCTATATACACTCCCAGCGTATACTACATGTGTATATATACATACATATATATATATATATATATATGCGCGTATATACGTATATTTATGTATACATACGTGTACATATACATACATTGATACATGTATATGTGTGTATATATTTCTATGTGTATATATACATATAGACCTCGTGGCACGAAGTGTATCTGGTTTTCTCTCTCCTGTCTACGGATGGCTACTCAACCCGGGCGCACCCTCTCCCTCTCGCTCTCCCAACACGCATACAATTACGCGCTTCTCTCTCTCTCTCTTTCACTCTCTCTCACTCTCTCAGATGCGCGAGAGCGTGTACACACCTACACGCTTGCCGAGCTCTCACGGGCAGCCCGTTCCAGCCCGGGGTACCAATACCAACGGCGTGGCCCGGTCCACCGGGGGACCAAACCGAAGGCCATTAATCTCTTCGCGCGGCAACCCGCAACCCGTCACTGTGTTTACCCACATGTGAACCATTATGTCCGCCTCCGCGATATAGAACCCGGAGCCGGTTCGCCGCGAATTCCTAACTCGCCATTTCCGGCCGGCGCGCGAAGAAACCGTGCTGAACCGCAAAATCTCCGAGCCCGGCGCGGAATTCCCGTATCCTTAATGAACTCGCGCGTAGCGCATTCGCCCACGGCGAATCGAGAACGCCGCAGCGTGTCCCGCATTGTGGGATCTCGCTGGGTCGTAAAATTCGCGGTCGACTCGGGGTCCCGCGGAAGCTCTCGAGACTGCAGGTAACACGGACGACCGGCTAAAAGCCCCGCAATCGATCGAGAGATAGACCCGCATAGAAATTTCTTAAGATTTTCCCAGAAGCGGCATAGATCCAAGTGAGAATGTCCAAATTTGTCCCGAAATAGGTCGCCCACTGTGTCACCAATTGGGATCCCTATTCTTACCGCAAACATAGATTTTCGGTCTACAATCGACAAAGAATTATTATGAAAATTCGCACTTCTTTTGTAGTAGGCAACATCGGTATACCTTTTTGAAGTCATATAGGGGAGAAAATCCCCTTTTTATACTTTTTAACCATTGAGTTCAATAAAATTCAATAACAAAGAAAAATTAAAACGTTTCAAGTATTTACGTCTCTTGAATATTTATTATTATAAAGTATACGCGCTCAAAGTGTGTTTCATATTCAACTTTAACATAGAATGGAAACTGGAAGAGATCCTTGAGAATATGTCTGGCGGATCAGATATTTGCTTGAGTTCTCCCATTCAGTATCGCGTGTTTAAAACATCACTCTTCCAATCTTCAATTCCGCGTATATTCCTCAATTAGGATCTACAATTTGCAAAAAAATTGAAGTGGACCCAGTAAAATCCCAGCATTTGTGGAACGTCTGCGTACTACGTGTGGGAGCAGAGCCATCCGGAAACCCAGACCGACCGCGAGCCACGTCGAGTGAAGTTGTAAGTTCACTTCTCATTGCGAGCGAAATGCATGCTCGTGCAATACGAGAAACGCCGGTCGATATGGGCATTCGATATCGTGGAAACTAGTCACGCGAGGTAAACACGCCATCGACATTCCGAGTCGAAGAGGTCGGACCTACCTTGGCGAAACGATTCCGGTGCCGACTCGGACGATACCCTTCTTGCGATACCGGGAATCGCTGATGATAGAAATTTCCCGATAACAGATCGGCGGCCAGTTATCGCGCGTCGCGTCGCGGTTTTTCTCAAGACCATCCTCGAGACGAAGGCCGCCTCGAATATCGTTATAACCCGTCTCGCAACTCGACGTTGCAATGTTAGCGGGCACGCCTCTCATTCAACCCGCTCTCGTAGTTTTGTAGTCTCGTTAGCGGCGCGAACGCGAGACTGCGATTTCGCGTGCTAACGTCGCGCCGCTCGCCTGCAATTTCTTAAATCACTCACGCAGATAGCGCGGAGATAATACGCTACGTATCCGTACACGGTTCGCGGTATCCGACGGCAGCATCACGTCGAATCATAAATCCCATCTCGATGTGGGGGGTGCGGAAATGTGTGCGTACGTCGCGCGGGGGAGGAGAGGAAAGGCGGAAAAAAGCTCACCAGTATCGTCGAGGCTCCGTCTCGCCTCTTCGCCGACTCTGTCGCCTCTATTGTCCGTCGCGAGATCGTCCTTCTCCTTATTATCCTCGGAGTCGGTGAGCACCGCGTCGTCGTCGTCGTCCGTCTTGTTCTTCGGCTCCCAGGTCATTTTGTTTTCCTTCTTGAGGCGTCTCCGCGCGTTCGCGAACCAAGTGGAGACTTGCGTCAGCGTCATCTTCGTGATGATAGCCAGCATAATCTTCTCGCCTTTCGTCGGGTACGGGTTCTTCTTGTGCTCATTCAGCCAAGCCTTCAAGGTTGCCGTCGACTCCCTCGTGGCATTCTTCCGCCGCGCCGCCAGGTCGTAGCCGGCGCCGTACCTGAAAAAGACAACACGACGGCCCACAATGAGACTGGCCCTGAGAAATTCCACGGGAATTTCGTTACGCGCGACTTAACAGCCGCCTGTAAACAGGAAGTGCGACATGAGGCGAACTGAGCCGCGAAGAGTTTAGCGAGGAGCCCTTACGCAGCGTTCGCGTCTCTTATTTCCCGTACGAAAGAACCGCTCGACGACGCGTCTCTGATTACCCGATGTGCACGCGCTCCCTCTGATTAGAAGAATTGCAAAAGTCGCGGCACGGCTAATCGCCACTAGGCCCGCTAAATAACCACCGAACGAGCACATTATTAACGATCGAGTAACCGCCGTTAAGCAACGTTTACCGCTTGCCCGCCAGAAGGTAACTATTGTTCCATATTTGTCGAAACGAGCCACTCCACTCGAGAAGTGGTATCGTGTCGAGGGTGCGAATTCCCCGCAGATTTTGGCAAGTCCGAAGTGCTCGGTGCGAGCCCTCGGCTTTCCTAGATTCGTGCCTGCCTTCCTCTCTTTCTCTATCTATCTCCCTGCCTCGCCGAGCATCGAACCCCACTGGGATAGGGGGCGGCATCCTACTGGGTCGAGGGTGATACTCCGGCAAATATATACGGGGAATAAACCCCCAGCGGCGGCGTGATTCCATCGTGCACCCCCGGCACTCACTCGCCGTAATGGCGATTCGATCGATCCCCACCCCCTTGCGTTCGCTCGCTTGCTCGCTCTCCCGACTCTCTCTCTCTCTCTCTCTCTCTCTCTCTCGGCTCTCTCGGCAGCTCTGCCTCTTCCACTCTGTTCCTGTTCTCCCCGACGGAGAACCTCGGCGCGAGTATGTTATAGGTGGATACCGTTATATACTACGGGCTAAAATATCTATCGACGATCCATCGGCTGTGAAACGATGGGCGAGCCGATGGTTCGCAGCGGGTCGGTGGTGGTGGTGGTGATGGTGGTGATGGTGGTGGTAGTGGTAGTAGTGGTGGTGCTGCTGCTGGTTAGCGACGATGTTTCGCCGCGAGCGGAACGCATCCTGACGGGATGATGTCGCCTCGCCGGCGGAGCGGACGCGCGAAGGGGTTGGCGAAAATTTGCGCGATGTTGATGGCGGAGGTTCACGGAGGTGCGATATCGGTAACCGATGAAGCGTTACCGTGAAACCAATCGATCCTCTGTTCATCGGAATCGTGCAAATCCGCCGCAAAATAATGGATGAACGAATTAAGACTCGCCACAGGCGGGATAATTCGAGCGGGATCTTTCGCCGACTACCACGACGACGACGATGACGATGTCGGCGTGAACGCGCGTTTGCTCGATCTATGATCTCTGACCGAAGCCAAATGTCACAAATACGCGAATATAACCGCTTCAAAGCGAATCCCTGTTTTCGTTGCGGCGATCATTTATTGAAGGTAAACGCGACGTCGGCTTTCTATTTCCGCTCGGTGTGTGTAATTGAATTGGACGAGTGGCGCGCGTCTAGCGGTCGCCAAATCATCGGAGAAATCGTACCGAGGAAAAGAGAGAAAGAGAGAGAGAGAGAAAGAGAGAGAGAGAGAGAGAGAGAGAGAGAGAGAGAGA
>NW_022639452.1:2637399-2639884 GCF_010583005.1 Odontomachus brunneus
AGAGAGAGAGAGAGAGAGAGAGAGAGAGAGAGAGAGAGAGAGAGAGAGAGAGAGAGAGAGATAAGCGGAAATCGAGGTGAATCGAACGAACGGGGAACGATTAGGTTCCCGCTTTCACTCAACGAACACAAGGTTGCGCAAGTCACCCCTCCGCTTCGTCCCGCGGATCGCTGCAATCCGTATCCGTAGATTGGCGAGATGACCGCGTCGATGGGGATGGAAGCAGCAGTCCGCAGGAAGCTGACTCGAAGAAGGTGGAGGACGTTTCACCCTCTATTAAACTCCCCCGTACAAGGGAAAGGCGGCCGCTGAGATACGCCGCCAGTAAAACGAGCCTCTTCTCGACTTCGACGTTTCTTTTTCTCTCTCTCTCTTTTTCCTCCTACTCTCCCTGTTCTTTTTTTTTTCTTCTTTACTCTTCTCCGCGACCGCGTACCTCCACTCACCCCTCGCCGTTGCTACCGCAAGAAAGCGGCCATGTCCTCGACGGTGTCCTATCGATTTCGATAGGCCGCCGAGATAGGCGGCCGAACGGTCGCGACCGCATGGCGATTCGCGAGAGGCGAAACGATAAAACGCAGCACGCGCGCGGCTCTCGTCAAGAATCCTATAATCTCTCGTCGCTGAGCGCTCCGAAAAGCGGAAGGCGACGCGATTTCCGACGTCTTGTCGCGTCCTGCTGGAGATATCCATGGGCAACGTCAACGACGAAAAAGTTGACGAACTCATTGAGGCAGAGGGTGGCTGTGTCGGCGCCGATTTCGAAGGACCTATGTGTGTGTGTGTGTGTTGTGAGGCACGACGAGACCCGACAGAAATCGACAGTGGCCCCGACGCTTCGAGATATAATCAAAGTTCGACCCCCTCATTAATATGCGCAATTTCGACTGCCTCCCACACACGGGCCGGCGCGCGCTGTGTTGCGCAATTATCTACATACACGACGGGCCCGCTCGGCATTTACATACTAAGTGTACCGTTGCGTGCCGGGAGAGAATCGCGCGGATGTATCGACGCGATCGCCTCTCGCAATACGTGGAACGCAGATGCGACGACGAACGACGACGACGACGGGGGAGTAAAAATTTCCCGCAACAATAACCGATCCTCTGCGCGTCCTCATACCTCCTCCGTATCGAACAGCGTGCACGTTAGCGAAAAATACGCGTGCTATTGTTTATCCGCAATGCCGTTCGCCACGCCGAGATTTCCATCGTGGTTTTCCTACGAAATGCTGATCGCTCGAGTCGCTGAAATGCGAACCGCTCGAGTCGAAGGCGCGATGGAAATCGAAAAGACAGAAGAGAATTTGTTGAAACAATACCGACGTACTGCAGCTTCGTATTTTGCACTGTCCTTCTATTTAGTCGTGTGGAATTGCGAACGCTTGTACATAGCGAAAGTACTAGTGTCAATAAAATAGGAGCGAGTGGAGGAGGAAACAAAATAGTCCATATTATTAATATAAAAGATTAAAGAAAGATTTTTTGTATATAACATTTTCCTTGTTTTTGGTGTAATATGAATATTCCGCTATACATTTGCACTTTCACTCTGTACAAGCAAATGTAATTCTATAAAACCAAATAGAAAAACAATGTAAAATACGAAAGCTGTTGGTATTCAATATTTCCTTAAGAGAATGCTGAAGTCAATAACGAACTCGAGAAATATCGATAATGCAGATACGATCGTCACTAACACACAATCACGTTATCTTTTTCTTGTACATACAAAACTTACGTAAATGTGTGTTGCTTTATTTTAACATATTCAGCAGAAAACCTAGTCACATATGTATAGAAATCTTGCTGAAAATTTTTCCGATATTCTTAAGCTTTTGAATTGAAGATGCGAAGAAATGTTCTTCAAGATTTTTTTGTTTGGAGCACCCATACTTTCGGCATGTACAAGCTACGGAACTTTAGGATCAGGCAAATATTACGCTAACTGACAGCCTGAGATTTTATATTAAAAATTTTGTGTTCGTTTTCACCACATATTGACCAATACTCTTATTTATTTTGCACGTATTTTCATCGTGTAAAAGCCTTTGTAATTCTGTACAACCAATATAACGTAAACTTTGCAGAAAAATGTTAGTCGGTAAAGATTTCAGCATCCCCTTAACACGTATTCATGTGTATATTTTAAGCTTAAGTAAAAATACTACAATTAAATCAAGTTCAAGTGGCAATCTGTCAACACGTCGATTGCCACTTCGATTTCCATTAATTATTCCAAAGCTCGACTAAAACTCGCGAACGACCGAAGTTACGGTATAAATGTGTACATGCCCCGATGCATGTATTTATTAGCCACTTTCATCGGCTCCCTATCGAGTCCTATATTTGATTCGCTAGCTGCAATTAATTACGCCTTGACGGTGAATTAATGAGACGTAGCGAATAAAAAATAGTGTCGGCCACCGGTGGCCACTGTAGCAGTCGTCAGCGTGTCAACGCGCGAGGAGCTGGGGGAGGGG
>NW_022639452.1:2640044-2645995 GCF_010583005.1 Odontomachus brunneus
GGGGGGGGGGGGGGGGGGGGGGGGGGGGAGGAAGGGACACGTCGTCTCGTCATGACTGCGAGAGCATCGCTCGTGACGCACGTCGTTGTAAATTAAAACGGCGGATACGTACAATGAGCGGCGCGGCTCGTAAATGGAGGTTTATGTATTCCGAGGGATTGTAAACGAAGGCGGATAAAAATCTGCGTACGCCGCGCTCATAGCGCGAAAGCTCACACAGCCTAGTAGATTACACGAGTGAATGACGTTATCTGCCATCGTAAAAATTCTTCGACACGCTCTTATCGTTTTTCTCTCCCTACCCCTCTTCCATCCCTCCCTCCCCTCTCTCTCTCTCTCTCTTTCACTCTCCCCCTCTTCCCTCTCTGTCTCTCCCTCTCCCTTTCTCTCGGTGCTTCTGGATGCTGAAGCGGAACCGTGCGGCGAACGTTCTCGGGGAATTCAGCGTATATTCTTGAATTTCTAACGCACAATTTACGCCGACGAAATAAACGTAATCGGACGTATCTTGGTTACCAGCTGTGAATTACAATCATCAAAAGTCACGATGCTCGCGTAAAAATATCTTGAGCTTTAAGGAGTTCATTCAACAAGTTTATTAGATATGTACAAGACGCCAGGACGTTCAAGGAGCGTATTTTCGGTGGCGCATCAAAAATTCATAAATTCATTTTTGTATGACTATTACGAAATTTATATGATAAATGCTAATTTGAAATTAATTTCGTGATACTACTCTGCCATGTTTCTTTTATGCCGCGTTTCCTAATATGTACTATTTGTAATAGTAAGTTTTTATTTAGATAGTATTGATTTTTAGTTACACTGGAACAATAGTCATCTATTTTCTATTGTAAGGTTATAATTCTTCTAATATAAGGTACAAAATTGCGATATTTAGTATCAAATACTTCATGAGTGATGCAGAAAAATCGCACGAAACGCGAATGCGTTTTATTGCGATAAGTATGAAATTTCTATAATATATAACTTGAAGCATTTTTTTGGTTTGAGTGAATCAACTTTTTCTTGATCCGAAGTTATCGGCGAGCGAGTTATAAGCGACCGAACACCTCGTCTCAGCTCGTGATCGGTCAATCGTCGTTCAGAGAGTACCGCCGGCAATCATCGACGTTAGACGCGCTGCTGTATTGGTTACGGTAAATTGATTCGTAATTTGGCGCGTAATAACGAAATAAACTGCCGGTTATCGCGTCGTATTTTTATATAGACTGGATGGAGGGAGATTAAAGTCGATTTAGAAGCGTGACACGCGAATTGCAGAAAGAAGGACGTGGCGAAGCGCATTATACGTGAAACGCGGCATCGACGGCCCAGGTAGAAACGGGACAGAAGTAGAAGGAGGAGGAGGAGGAGTGGAAGGAGGATGGGGAGGATCGTCGAATATCTACTGCGAGTAATAACGATGTGAAAGGGTGCATAGAGGAGCGCGTAATACTAGACACTGGCAGCACTCGAGCGACTCATTAGAGGCTTTGCATATGGTGGCGTCAACCTCGAAAGGTTAACCAATATTGGCAGAACGCGCGTAATTACGTTCTCCAACCTCGTATAACCGTGTATATATAGCTTCAATAGTTACGCCCGGGTTCGGATGTGCAAACGTTTCCTACCGACCGACCAGCCAATCTACGTATCTCTCTCTCTCTCTCTCCTCTCTCACCCCTTGCTCTGTCTCTATCTCTCTGTCTATCTCTCTGTTTCTCGCACAAGTACGTATAGCTTACGAGCGCGTCTGCTCCATAGTGCCGCCGACAAGACCCGCCCCCTGCACTCGCGATCGCTGCATTCTACGATGGGCCGATGTGCTGCCTGCGTCTAATCATCGATTTTGCAGCTCTGAAGATAGGGTTAGAGAATTCGGAAGGATGCAGGCGTTATTTTTGACGGTCAGGTGGCAATACGGAGCTTTGATCTGATTGTTTGGTGGCAATATTGTTTTGACAATTTTGATTCCAAGTTACGACATGGCAGAGTTTCTCGTTCAAATTGGCGTGTTGGACGACCTCGAATAATATTTCACGGAGAGTGCACCATCAGGGGTAGCTTCTACAACGACGTGTTTGATTCTGCACGATTTATCAAAGCACGAGATGTCAGGGTGATCTTTTTGCTACGTCGGCCGACAAAGCGCAACTCTCACGTGTGCCCTATACGTCAGCGTGCCATTTTTCCAGAATCGCACCGGTTCGCAGGCGTCTTTCCCCGGACAACTGTCACAGGAGAAGAGAATGAGTAACCGGTTACGGGAAATCAAAGGCGATTCCTAGTGGAGAAAAAGGCCGCGCATTTCTATGATCCCAAGCATAGTCAATGCCTGTAAGCGATCGTCGCGACAGAAAAAGCGGTATCTCCCGATAGGGTGAAAATTAAGTTAGTAGCAGCCCACATTCGCTGACACGGTGTCCTATCTTTCAGCGGGTGAAAAACGCGACGGCGTTCAGCTCGCAGTGGCTTTGTCGAGAGAGTACGATCGGAATTGATCTGTAAAAGTTCCCGATCCACAAATAGAGGTGCAAAAACTTTCGCGTTAATGCGTCGTTATCGGTAATCGACGACTGTGATCGAATCTCTATTGACAATTTAAGCATTTGCGGTACGTATTATTATGTCTTATCGCGCGGAGAACAAGAATATACACACTCCTCATTCATCATCCAATAATAACCAACAGAATGTTAAGGCTCGACGACGCGAACGGAGGAAAAACGGAGAGAGGAAACTCCATCAATTTGCGCAAAGGCAGGAAAAAAGAGAGACACCCCCAAGTGCCCCCAAAGGAACCCTTTTGCGGGGCTCGCCCGGTAACGACGTATTTCTCATTTCCTGTAATCAGAGCGTTCGCGTCGGAGCGTCCCAATCGAGTCGCTTCAATTTACACCCTCCACCCTCGCGCGCACACGACCACCCACCCTTCCTTGTGTCGCCATACAACAGTCCGCAACTTTCAACACCGCCGCCGCCGCCGCCGGTAAAACAATAGCGGCCCGACGGCGTTGAAAGTGACGGGCACGTAACCCGTTAAAGGGAAGAGAGCGACGACCGGCTGGAGAGATGAGAGGGAGAAGAGAACGAGAGAGGGCCGTCGTATTATTAAGCAAGTAAATTAATAGAGGCTTGTCCGGGAGTGGCGAGAGAACGAGACACAGAGAGAGAGAGAAAGAGAAACTGAGAGGGCAAGTGAGGGAGAGAGGAGACGGGAGAGAGAAAGCGGAGAATAAGGGCGCTGAATTCCACGATAAACAATGCCTACCGTCGGAGTTTCTCTGGTAGGCGCCGCCGCCGTCGCCGTTGAGCACATGCAAGCTCTATAACCCGAAGGGGTGGTTCCGAAGAGGGAGGGGAAAAGCCTCCCGTTGCGTGAGTCACAGCGAGCGCGCCTCTGCCTATGCGTGAACGTCGAGGCATGAATGTACGCGTGTGTATATGTGCGCGTGAATGCGTGTGTGTATATGTGTGTTCGCCAGGCGGACACGAGGGTTGCTAAGCGAAGCAAGTAAAGCACCTGTGGGAGCCGACTCGTTCGGAGGATACGGAGGTGGCCGGGGAAGTAGTCGAAAGGGAGTAGAGACGGACGCGGGGAGAGTGTACGTGCGAGGAGAACACGCGGGAGGGATGGGCAAACGGGGGTGGCAAGGAAGAGGGAGAGACAGAGAGAAAGAGAGGGCTTTACAGTCATAGAAGGAAGAAGACGCAGAGAGAAGAACGGAGTCGAGAGTAGAGTAGAGTGGAGTAGAGCAGAGCAGAGCAGAGCACAGAGCAGAGCAGAGAGAGGCCTGGCAAACGGGCGAGCCAACCCCGGGGAGGAAGCCAATCAATAAACTCACTCACTCGCTCTCCTACGGAGAGAGACCTACTGCTCTCCCTACGCTCGCGATGTGGCGATACGTGTGTTTGCGCGCGGGCGCGCGCGCACGCCCGCCCGCCCGCTCACCCGCGCGCGTACGCGGTGTAGCTGTGTGCACGTGTGCGCGGGTGTGTGCACGTGTAGAATATACGTCCAACCTGGAAGCCTCCATTATATACGCCCACTCGGCTGCCTACAGCCATTTTGTAGCCGTCCGCTGTGTTTGGCCTAACTCGAGCGAGCCGGTGAACCTTCAACCCTCTCGACAGAATTCGGAAATCGCGACAACCGCCGAATGACCGAATGCCGGGTCGATCGATGACGATTATCCGTTGTCTCCGAAATCGCAAGTGCGTCCCTGCGCGGCGAGCTGGATGTATCTGCTTGTATCTCTCGCGATATTAGATGTATCAAATGATTGTCGAGATCAGAGAGGAATATTCGACGTGTCAAACACACCGTATGAAGGAATCAGATATTATCTCGGGACTAAGGGCGATTTTCATCGACCTCCAGGAGCCACGCGACTTGTCTCTTTCTTTGTCGATGCGATACTACCGATGCAATTTAAACAATGAGCACGCCTCGATAAGCGGCGGGCTTCTCTCCAGGTGTGCGAACGAGGGAGAGATATTACGAATTCGCGATAACGATAACCGTCGTCGCGCGGAAACGCTTCTGGCGGAATATACGTCGCGGCGAATACGCGATCGTGACTCTTGCTTTAATGGCAGCGCGTGGGGGTAGGTAACGCAGACCAGGGAGACCGTCGTCGAGGGGAAAGGCGGTGTCCCGGTGTTCTCTCTCTCTCTCTCTCTCTCTCTCTTTCTCTCTTTCTCTCTCTCTCTCCCTCTCCCGGTGGTGGTTTAATCTAATGGAGCCGAGAGACCATGAAACCTGGCGATAAACTTACCCGTAGGCGGCCAGGGCTGAATCGTAAGGGTAGTAACCCGCGGGGGCAGGTTGAAGGGCGGCCGTACCCCAGGCAGCACCCATGTCCGGCGTCATGCCCATCCCCGTCGCGTCCTTCAGTCCGTACGGATTACCCTGTAAGAGCACCGTGTATGATAAGCGTTAATTTATTTCGCACATCGTCGCGTCACGCGCGCATTATTTCTCCGAGACTGCGAGTGCGCGGGGGTGCGCGGACTTCGAAGGGTGCAACACGTCGCTACGACGTGAAGTCGACCCGAGATGCTTTCATTGGAGAAAATTGCGAAGGCAAATTACAACGGCGCTCATCTTGCCGCTTCGAAGTCACCTCGGAATCATCTCCGGCGAATCGGTCGGACGATATTGACGATGATCCGTCAAATTCTTGCTGACAGACCGGAACGACAATGAATCGCGCCGACCGTATAAATATTTGTATGACCTAAACAGCGGGCGGTTTGTAACCCTAAGAAGATTATAGGCGCGCGATAAACGCCCCTGAAAGAAGCCTTTCAGGCGTCCTTTGCTCTCGTCTCGGGTTATCCTGCGACGGGCTGAGAGAGAGAGAGAGAGAGAGAGAGGAAGAAAGAGAGAGGGAGGGAGAGAGGGAAAGAGAGAGGAGGCGGTGGAAAAAGGCCGCGGTTTAACCGGAGGTATCTCTAAAACATTGTTACGAACAGACGTCAGTTAGTCGGCATATTAATACGCGGTGTCGTGAAGAAACGCGTCACCGTAAAAGAGAAGTTGCGGAAGAGCGGGAGGGAAAAAGGAGAGAGAAAAAAGTGGAGAGAGGAGCGCAGGTGAGAAGAGGGAAGAAACGCGCGGCGGCGGCGGTAAGTTGTGTGGCTAATGGTAGCACAATGGGGGATATTATTAGTGCAGCGGCTTAGAAGTGGCCTTTGGCGCCACGGAGTTTCGTGTTACAACTACTAGTCGTAGTCTATGTCGTCATCGTCTTCGTCATCATCGTCGTCGTCGTCGTTGTCGGCGTCCTCGTAGTCTGATTCTTAATTCCCCGCTCGGCTACCCTTCGTTTCGATTTTTGGAGGCCCTTACGAGTGTCCTTGGCCTTCCTCTCTCTCCCTCCCCCCCTCTCTCTCTCTTTCTCTCTCTCTCTCTCTCTCTCTCTCTCTCTCTCTCTCTCTCTCTC
>NW_022639452.1:2646242-2658772 GCF_010583005.1 Odontomachus brunneus
CTCTCTCTCTCTCTCTCTCTCTCTCTCTCTCTCTCTCTCTCTCTCTCTCTCTCTCTCTCTCTCTTTCTCCTCCACCTCGTCGCGGCCTTTAGTCTCACTTCGCCGTGGGTCTCTCCCTCTCGGCGACGCGCACCGGCGCACACGTATCTTCGTCTTTATTTCTCTTCTTTTCAGAAGCGGCTTTAATGGCGAACTGCGGGTGGTCCGACGTCGACGCCTCGGACTATTGTTACGACTCTCGCATACACACAGGGTCGCACACACCGGTCAGTATAACCGATTATACGAGCTCGCCTGCATTAAGGTAGCAATAATCGCGGGCGCGCGCGCGAACGCGCGCCCGCCCCAAATCTTGCGCATGCGGCGCGCATTAGGGAGCGCGACAGCGAGGTGGCACTAACTTGACACTCCAGGCCTCAGCGCAGTCCATCAAGCTAATGCAATAGCACCTCTAACGACTATAATTATCCCCTATACAGACCGCCCCAAAAGCGCGACCACACACTCGTTCTATAATCCGAGACACTGTGCCGCTAATTGACGACTTGGTATGAAATATATAATATTGAGTTTGCTTCAGACATACGCCGTGCATTAAACTGATCGACCGTGATTCTACATACTGTGAGAGAAAAATATCTAAGAAATGAGAAATACTTATCCGCGGTAAGTACCGATAAAACATATTTATTTATAATTAACATAAAATGTTTTTCAAGTAATATACGTTCTCTTAAAAGAAAATATACGTTCTCTTAAAAGCAAAACTTTTCTTGAAAATTCTATTTATTCTGTTTAAACGGAAGAATCTAGATTCTTAGATAAATATGTTATTAATACCAATTGAATAAACATTTTTTATTTTTTTTGATATTTTCTTGCTCGGTGTAATGACTGTAAATGTTAAAGAAGTGGTTATATTTGAAAGTATGCCGCACGAAATGCTCGATGCATCGAGGAATGAATATTTGAACATGTTTCTCGATGTACCGTGTGCAAAACAGATCTCATACAATGTTAACAATACCGTGAAAAATAAGCCAACGGACGAGCAGTCGTCGAATGTTTCACTTGATTCCTCATCCGATACGCGAAAAGGTATGGACCTGCAGTAATCGTGATAGATTCTCACGTGAAGTTAACACGAGTTCTATTTCATGCTCTCTAATCCCTAGAGGGAAGGACTACCGTGCAAGGAGAGAAGGAGTCGTAAAAGTCGTAAAAGCCCGACTCTTATTAGCTCGCATTTTCGACAAACTCCCGCCGCCGCCTACTCCATTCAAAATGCTAATCCGATTCTTATTATATTATAATGCTCCTCGCGCGACCCGTCGATTCGAATCGTCGTTGAAGCACGTGCTTGCCGCTCCAACGATCCGGCGTGAAAGAAGAGGCCGGGGGAGAGGGAGAAAGTAACGGGGACGTGAGGAGCGGGCAATAATTGAAACGGCGCGGATATAGAAAAGAGCGCAGGAATATACACGATAATTGGATTACCATAACAAGACAGGGAGAGATATGTTTTCTGCCCGGTCTCTCAATGATGTAACTAACGTCGTTAACATTTATGCTTGTACAACACTTATTTTTGCTAAAGTTACACGCGACAGGTATAAATTCTCGATGTCTCTATCGGCTCTCGTTCACCAGTACCGCGCTCGACGCGCAATTATATTTAGAATTGCGAGCGACGTTCATCCAGAAAGGAGCGTCAATCCCGGCGACTGTCCATTTTCATTTCACTGCTAATTAGTTGGTATCAGCGCGTGCTATATTTTCCTAACCGCCGCCGCCGCTAGCTAACGGAGCCGGCTTCTAGCTTGAATTATATTGCGTCGCGGTGTAATGACGTAAATGCGTGTTAACGAGATGACTGACAGCCCGTCGCGCTGCAAGAAGCGCGCGCACACACGCGCCACGTATCGCGGTTATTTTTCCTGTCTAACCGTGAGCGAAATAACGCGATTCGTTACGTTACGTTAGTTGAGGTTAGGCTGTATGGGACTTTGCTTGCGCAATGTCTCAATAATGTCAGATACTTCGATCGCATTACGCAACACGATATAACGCTGTTATTATCTCTGTCTTTTTCTTCTCACCTGTATCTTATTTATACATTACATAAGATTTGCATTATCTCGTTAAATTCGTACTGTATGTGTCAAGCTGCAAAGTTGTAATATCAAGTTAAGAAAAGGTAACTTTTTCTTTATTGTTAAAAGACGAAATAAAGATCGTGAAATATTAATCCTTATACGCAGAAAGATACACATTCAAGTAAAAAAATGTTACTTTTCTATTATCAAGATAATAGACTATTATTAAAAAGAATATTCTTTGTTGGAGACAAATATTATTTGAAAGAAGAAAAGCAAACTGAGTAATTGCACAGAATTTTCTACTGTGTATACGACTAAACAGAGTTGCTCACAACAGAAACTAAAATTGAGTTCACCGATTTGTAACGTCACCTAAGGGTTAAGAGATGATTTTTGAGATCCTCGAGTGTTCTTCTAGTTTGACATCGCGGATCGCATTAAACGGTACATAGCGATTACTTCACGAAAAGCGACGTCTTTTGTCGCTCGTGTCGTGAGGGAAACGATCACCGTCTGGAACGACACGAGTGAGAGAGGAGCCGTCGACAGGACGACGCGCCCTCGTCAAAATGCTGAAAATACCCAAGGCGGCCAGACGTTTATGGCATTCCGGGCTACATTGTCGGACCCCGTTGATCGTCGCGTGCGCCAAATTGCGCCACGGCGTTGAAATTCCACGAAGGATTGACCGCGGCCGGGGGCTGCAATTTATGCCGATAAAGGTGCGAAACTATGACGCGCGCGATGCAAACGTCTCGCGCGACAAATGGCATTCCCCGGGCCCTCGCTCGGCCGCCAACAGAGACCAAACCAATACCGCGGCTCCGAGGGTGGATCGCGCGGCGCGACCGAGGGCCGTCGGATGGACGACGGACACGTCGCCGTTCTGCTGCGACCCTTATCGCGCATCCACGCTCATCAGTCTCAATTACATCGGGACTCGCCGACCGGGACAACTCTCCGGAGCGCGGTGTATAAAAACGCGGACAACGTCGCGACCACGGTGATTAGCCGCGAATTTGGCGTAGTGGAAATTCGTTTCACGTCGAATACCTTGCCCGTCGAATCACATCGCCGTTACTGAGAGAAAAATTCGGTCGAGATCGAGTGTACGTCGAGATGGGGGAAAAAAGAATTGGCAAACGCGAGAGAGGCGGAATTCCCGACGTAAGGTAAAAGTACTAACGCTTGGACATGTACCTGATCCTGAATGGACAGACATTTTTATTGTTTTGGTCTTTAAATACGAATGTATTTAAACTTTCGATATAGAATGTATATGTTGGGTGGTGTAATAAATAATTTCGCGTCTTTCAGATGAATTATAACGTTTATATTTTTCTGAAACAATGTATTTTAAGGATGGTAGAAGATTATGGATCAAAATGAACATATGTTGTTTCATAAAATTATAACTACATACAATCGTTTCATTTACTTGAAAATCTCAAAGTTACTTATTACACAAACCAATATTTAATCTCAACATATATGTATATATTTTATATTGTAAGCTTAAATATTCGTACTTGAAGACCGAAATAATAAGGATGTTCAGGATTAGGTCATGCCCAGGCATCGGTACTTTCACCTTACAGCTTGTATCGGTCGTACGCGTTCAAGTGCCAATTGTATAAGCGTAACAATCCGCAATTAAGAAAGACATATGTGTTATGCTTATCAATGGCTCGTAAAATAACGCACCGCGACTTTCGTATTGCGATCTCCTCTGCGGTCGTGGTTCGAGTAAGAGGAAGAGGAGACAGAGAGGATTCCTGTCAGTACCGATATTGATGGAAGGCTGTTTGTCTTTCACGAGACACGTGCACGGCGTCGCGCTAATGTCACGGAGGATCCTCGTTGCCGCGCTAAATCGCTTGAAATACCGTCAAAACGCGAGCTTCAGCACAAGTTATGTTATCGGATCATCCTTTTCTAATTTCGACGCGGCTGACTTCGCGCGCGCGCGCGCAATCGATTTCTGTCGTCCGCGACGTAACGCGCCGAACAGACCACAAAGGCGTCTTGTTCGCGGAGATATTCGCACAGGACCTTTTCCGCTTTTAAACCGCCACATGTCTTCTCCCGCCAAGTTGATGCGTTAAAAAAACCATCGTCGCAAATAAATCCCGATCCCAGGTATGGCGGCGCACCGTGGCAACGGACAAACGTCGATCGAGCGCAAAAAGCCACGAGAGGGGTGCTCGTGAGCGCGACGGCATTCCCGAGGAAAATGTCGCGGCCTTTCGCGCAAATCTCGGAATCCGTTACGCCGCGGCACCGTCGTCGTCGTCGTCGTCGTGAAATAAGACAAATTCGCCGGCTGATGAGAAGAGGTTTCCGTTCGCCGCTCCCCCGACTCGCGCTTTACGTTACTCCCATCCCTCCTCGCGTTCGCGCACTCCCGCTGCAGCGACTCCCCGGTCCCTGTTTCACGGCATCCAGTAGTCGTCCCGTATCGATTCTATAAACTCGTTCGCGTTCTACGCGAGAGAGCGATGAACATTCTCCGCTTCCCTCTCCCCGCGCTCTCCTCTCTTGCCCTGTTCGTCTCCTCGACGTCTCCTCCGTCTCCTCAGCCTCCTTCGTCCCTCGGCGATCCTCTTTATTCGTGCAGAAAACGATTCAGGTTGTCGTATCCACGACGTCGCGATGCGTTTATTTGCGCTTTTCGCACGGAGACCTACTTTATATCGCAGGAATCCGCGTAAGACACGTGGGTGACTCCTTGCCATTTGGCTTGTCGCAGGTGGGAAACCGTTTCAAAGCGTTCGCGCGACCGATTGACATGTAAAATGATGGATACGTATACACATATGTGATCATAAAATATATATTGTAATTAATTATACATCTGCCGTTTCGATCTCAAGCGACGCATGTTTTTCCCGATCTGACTGTCATTGCCGGTCCCGACTGACTCGTTGACTATTAAACACCGCCGACCGCGAGCCGACGGTATTAATATCGACAGTCTCTTATGCCGTTTTTGTCGAGTCCGCGACAAATATTCGCGTTCACCGTTCCCGTTAATGATAGATCCGTGAGAGGAGAGAGAAAGAGACAGCTAACGCGCGCGCATATACAATCTCCGCGAGACGTGCTTTAATTAACTGCATTAACCTCGTGATATTATTAGCGCGTGAAACTGACTGTGAAATGACGGGAAACTTTATTGATTATTAAATCTGCATTCCCGACACTCAGCGGTTAAAATCTCTCGGACCGCAAATCGCGCGATATCTTTTGTATCGACGTGTGCAACATGTCGAAGGAGACGCAACAAAAATTCCCGATTGCGCATTATTATATTTTGTAACTGACGGTGGAGCAATGTTTTTGCCGATGATAAATTAAAGAGGCACTCCTCGGACTCGCACGCGTGCGAGTTTTTAGACACGAGCAGAAGAAGAATGTAAAATTGCGAGCACGAATTGTGAGCGATTTACGCGCACATTGTCCCGTGATAAGAGTACCTCTCTCGTTTATCGGTACTGATTACGCGGTGACATCAAAAAGCCGAAGGTACTTTCGACGCGTGTAAACAGCGCGACTCGCGAAAATGAAGATGTGCTGTAGAGATAGCCGTGCGCGTTATCTCCGATACGAGACAATGCGAAACGATCGTGGTGCGCGCGCGTTGTCTTATCCTAGGAAATTGCGGATCGATCGAGTGCGAGCGTCGTTGTGTCACGAGAACGCCAATTTGTGGAATTGTGTTGCATTATCCGAAGACTCGTTCGCGATTCGCCAAGAATTGCGTGCAAAAGCGGCGACAGTTAGCGCGGTCCTCCCCAGAATCGCACAACGCGCGGTCCGCGGCAAAATCCTAATTATACCGCGGATTTGCGCGCGGCATGCCGCGCTAATTAATTCGTCGCGATGAACGATCATCGCCAGGCGCGCTCGCGGTTTAAAAAGTCGCGCCCGCGAAATTACGCCGGCTAATTGCGTATGACAAACGAGGCCGACGTCTCTCCGACGTGTGCGCCGCGGACGCCGTTCGTTCATTCGTTCGTTCGTTCGTTTGTTGACTTTCACTCGAGATAATCCGTGTGCACGAATCGGGCGCGATGAATCGCGACGAGACGGGACATAAATTCTCGCGCGATCGAAAAACGTGAAAAAACACAGCGCTGTCTCCGACCCGCACTGAGAAAAAGCCCTCAGTTATGAGGGACCTTTGGTAATTATCCGAGCAAAAGCACATTCGCTATTCGACGATACTTCGGGAAAACGGAATCGAACAGTTGCCATTGCGAATCATTTCTCATGACATGTCATTTCGTTCAAAGGTTGCGTTCAGCAGAGAAAGCTGCTTCGCGACTGTTGTAGAATTCGTGAATCCGATTGGTGCATGCTCTTAGATTCAGCTGAGATTATAAGAGCGCACACTAGTCAGATTCGCGAATTTGACAACAGTTGCAATGCGGCTTTCTCCGCTGAACACGGTCGATTATGCATTGCCTGAGATACAAATCGCATTTGTTGTGGTTTATTTAGATTAGATTAGTTATGTCTTCATTACAAAAGTGGTGTTTAGAGCAGCAAATTGAAAGTAGCAAATCGTTTGTTCTCATTACGAGTTTACTCGTTGTCCCGCAACCAACCATTTGTTGCGAGTGTTTTATTAAATTAGCAAAACTTTTTCTCAACGCGCGAGTGTTCTCGTTATCGTTGACTGTGCGACAACCCCCTTTTTCCCGGACACGACTCTCTTCTCTCGTCGCGGTGTTATTCTCGTCTCGACCGTTGGCCATGCAAGGGATGAATCAACAATCGACCAAAAAGCAGCCAATTAGTATAATCACCCGATAAATTCAAACTTAATTGGTCACTACACTTCCGTCCACCCATCCGTCTGTCTGTTGGTTCGTTCGGGAGGCATCGGAGGTTCCCATCAGCGTGCTCGCGCGCTCAGTTACATGCGTCTGTTCGTCCTTCTCGACACATCGTAGGCTTTATCAACAATTTCGTGCACAATGAACAGAGATGTAATTGTTGCGCAACCGCTCCTCCATACACACTCAGAAAGCGTATGTGGAGGTAACAGAGTTATCAGTTTCATAGACGTGTGATCTCTCCCAACGGAAACGAACGGTGTGACTACCGCACGATATAAAATCGCGGAATCGAATTCCACGCGAAGCTGACTGAACGTCTCGCCAGGATTCTTGGATCTCCCCACGACAGGCGTTGAACCGACGCGCGCGCGGTCGGTCGGTCGGTCGTAGGAGGATTCTTTCCGGTGACATATGCGCGCGAATTCGTCACGAGGCAGCCCTTCGAGAAACAGAGAGAGACGTAACGAGCAGCGCGCCTTCCACGAACCGAAACTTAAACGAGCTTATCGGCCGTTTCTCGAGGAGGAGAGACGCGTGAATAATTTGGCGCAGCCGGTACCAGCCTAGGAACGACGAGAGAAAGAGAGAGAGAGAGAGAGAGAGAGAGAGAGACCCGTGCGCGAATTCCCGAGCGGAGGAGCGGATGGAGGGGGTGATCGAGGGGATCCGCGCGATCCCCGACGTCCGAGAGAGGGTTCCGTCGCCGGGATTCCGAGCTAATTCACGGCAACACCACGTGCTAATCCGTCTTAAGTTAATACTGGAGGCGCAATAATCGCCCGGCACGCCTAGCACGACGAACCGATCAATCTGCATCCGGCAGCGGCCGCTTTTACACGTTGCGGGCCACGGTCGTCGCACCTCGCGACTTGCAGAACGACACTTCGTGACGCGCTTTACGTAACGGATCGCGCGAGCACTTTGATGGTTTTGAAAAAAAGAAAAGGAAAAACGGAAAGAAAAAGGAAGAATCGTGAATTTGCACTCTCGAACGAGCAGCTAGAAATGTGCGACATGTAACTATCAATTTTCTTTTTTCAAATGCACGGCGAGTCGTCACAGCCACGGAGAAATAGATCTCACATAGCGGCTCTCGATATATTCGCGATATATAATTGGATTTGATATCGCGGTATCTAATAAATCGTGGATTAGTCGCGAACAGTCGCGAGTTATTTTCATCTCTAATTTACGAGAGAACGAATGTTTCAATTGCTAATAATATCTACCATTAGCAGTAGCACACTTTTTATTAGTTTGTGATATTATCGAGGAATCTATATGACCCACTTGAAAATCCTCTCAAAATTAAGTTCGTTTTAATATTCGATATACCAGCGTAACGTCGATCAAATTAGAATCAAATTAAAAGATTAATTTATCCTATTTTTAAGATATAAATAAATTTTCTCTTTGTTTATTTACAACGTCAGATTTACTCAGAAATCCTGGAAAATGGATCTTTACGGTTATCCGTAAAGAAATTTCTCAAGATTTTTCCAGAAACAGCATAAACTCTAGTCAAAATGAAACATTACTCTTCTAAATTGATTCTGCATAAATTTTTCAATCAGAATCCATTGTTTTTTTTAGGAAGTCGGATTGGATTCTAATTAGATTCTAATTGGATCTCAATAGATTTTTTATGTGGGTTGTTAGAACTGCTATTACATAAGTACTCAGAAGTCAAAAATGGGTTCCCAATGGGAACCCTTGATGGTATAAAGATTGATCAGACCAGTAGTAATTAAGGTTAATCAGGTCAATAATTAACAGATTAATCAGACGAAATTCGAGACTTTCGTGGTACTTGCTGATGAGATTAAGAGTCATCACTCCTCTAACATTCCCTGTCACTCACCCTATATTTCTAACACTATCTAGACACGAAGATAAAACTTACCAATGGGGAGTAGAACGCGGAACTGTCCATGCCGATGCTGGGGTAAGGCCCCTGGTCGGTCGAGGGCGTCGGCGTGGGGTAAGAGGAGTAGGAGGTGGCGGTGGGCGCTAGCCTGGGGTACGCGCCAAGCGCTAATCTCGTCGCGTTGTCGTACTGGCAGCTGCACACCGTTTGCCCCGTCATGGGGTCAGTTATCATGGGCCTGCCGTTTTCGCAGCAACCGGGCCCGGTGGTGCCACCCACGGGGGTCGTGGCGCCACCTGTGCCCGCAGGGCCCACCCCCGTCGTCGTAGTTGCCGTCGACGAGGGCGAAAGTGCGCCTGGGCTCAGCGCACCCCCTGACGACATCGCCGGCGACGTCGCCGTGGTCGGCTGTCCGCCGCTCACCAGGAGCTGAAATCAAAAAAGTCGCGAGAATTAGAGACACGACGCGTTGCTGCTGTGAAATTTGTGCGTGTATAAAAGATTCGGAGAAATCTCGTCGTCTCCATCTTTCACGGAAGTCAACTTTCGGAACTGTTGGTTTCGCCGACATTGTGGTGCCTGAACGACACGAATAGCGGTCGCGTCGTCCTCCTCCGCGCGGATTTCTCATTTTCCATTTTTGTTTTCAGCGCAGATACATACGAATGACTGTCGCGCGGACGTGTATGCCACATACGGCGTATCATCGTATGATAAGAACATACATATGTACTACACCGTGGTACATGCGACGGGAAATGTTAACTATTTGTTTCTGCGTAGCCACCCGCGCTTTTATTTTTAGACGCGCTCGCATCGCGCTCGCCGAGCTAAAAATACGATATTTACAAAGTACAAAGTAGATCGCGGACGAGGTGAATCGCGTACGTTGGTAGTCACCGTGAAATTTCGCCGGGCGACGAAATTTCTCCACCCGCTTCCGTGCCTCTCTGCCGCAAAATTTTCTCGACCGCGAGCCCAAAATGGACGGCCGTTCTCCTATATCTTCCTGTAGCGAAAGACATCGCGAACAAACCGCACGTCTCGCGGTGGCTGTTCGTCGTTACAGGTATTCAGTTTTATCGGTGGCAATCTCGACGAATAACGCCGAGCGTTTATTTCCCCTCCCGCCCCTCCTCGCGATTAATAGCCGCGTAAAGGCCGCGTATAAACAGAAAGGCGTCTCTCTCTCTCTCTCTCTCTCTCTCTCTCTCTCTCTCTCTCTCTCTCTCTCTCTCTCTCTGTGTGTGTGTGCTAGCATGCGAAGGGTCGCGCGGTGTTGCCTCGCGCTAAATTAGCCCATTGTAAATGAGAACGGAATGAATCCCGGTAATTAATATAGCAAGGGCGCGGAGTTATTTCGAGAGGACGAGAGGCTCGAGAGCAGTCGAGCGCGCGCGCGTTATATCCGCGTTAATAAAGCCTCTTCTCTCCGACCCCTCCTGCATTCCGCTACACCTTCGGATGAGAGAAAGATCGAGAGAGGGCGAGAAAGCATAAAACACCGCTCGCTCGCTCGCGTATATGCCTTTCTATTCGTAGACCGTGTCGAAATCACCCACGAAAACGCCCACAGCGGTGGCGCGCGCGTGACGAATAGGATCGACGAGAACTTTATTCCCGCGAACGATTCTCCCCCGCGCTTTGTGTGCGTTCACCTTCTTTTTTATTCTCCCGCTCTTCGTCCTCCTCTTCTCTCGTGAATTATTAAAGACCCTGGCGCCCGCGCGCATCGCCGCTTATCAATTTCAACGTCGAGCAACGCGCGCGCGATCTTACAAAAATACAGCAGCTCGCGGCTCGCCGATGTCTCTCCCGGGAGCTCCCGCTGTTCGTTTCGCTCGACAAAACCGTCTTCCGGTCGTTAAGCGCTGTAGAAATGATTCACGTCGATCGCGGTTACTTCGAGTTGCCGATTTGCTGGAGGAACAGTTCGACGGTTCTTATACTTTAACAGTTTATTCTAGAATATCATCGCGAATCTGTGCCAATTGTCAAGGGGTGCTGGTCGTCTCGATATTGGGCCGTTGTCTTCGCGATCGAGTGCAGTCAGTCTTCGATTCAATTTTAAATTATTTCTAATTACACTTTTCAAGTATCTTTAATCTCGAATATTTAACTGCATTAAACGTTTCGGTTCTTCGTCCAGAAACTTATAGTAATAATTGTTCCCGGCGATTTTCTCTCTCTCTCTCTCTCGCTCTCTCTGGTCGTGAAGTCTCGCCGACTGAACGCCCCAATTCGTCGCGAATCGGCCGACATAATTACCGCCTTTGTGAGAGAAGATTCGAGACGGCTTCGACGGGATATCGCACTTCCGGCTCGCACCGTTTACCGCAACCACCACATCGATTTCCTCCGCACGCGTCAGTACGTTCTCGTGTATTTTCACAAGAAATATCTCTGGGGGTCTCGCTTCGCGCGGTTGCAAAAATAGAAGGGGGGAAAGGACGACGCGACGCGACGCATCGCCGAGCGGGATCCGCCGCTCCATAGGAACGAGGTAAACTCAACTTTCGTGAACAAAGACCCCGGTTCCTCGTGGTCGAGCCACATGTAGTGGTGCCAGTGCGCTGCTGGCGAACTTGAAGAAGAGACGCGCTACGTGCGCGCGCACGTGTGTCCTGATTCACGCATAACGAAACGCAACGCGTGTACGTATCAGTGTGTGCGTGCGTGTACATGTACGTGTATGTGCGCGTACAATCCCCCTCAATCCCCTTCCGTTCCATAGCCACTCTTTTTCTCCTCTCTCTCTCTCTCTCTCTCTCTCTCTCTCTCTCTCTCTCTTTCTCTGTCGCTCTCACGCCTCTAACGAAACGTTCCGGGCACCTCCAGCGTGTCTGGAGCCATTCACGCCCTGCTGGGTTTCCCACCGGAACCTTTTAAGACCCCACTTTCACCCCCGCAGCAGCCGCCGGCGCGAAAACCCTTCGGATCTCGTCGTCGTCGTCGCAGGAAGAGTCGCCGTGATATGGCCCTCTATCCTCTCGCCTCCGCCTCTCGTCGTGCTCTCCACCTTGTCACCGTTCCGCGACGCGCTCGTTGGCGACGAAGCAACCCCTCAAGGGGCCGAGAGGATTCTGTGCGAGTCCTGATACGGATAACGTCCGACTTTTCCGTGAGAGTCGCGCCGTATTTTTTCTTCCTTCTCTCCTTCTCTCGAGTGCTTGGTGACACGTGTACAAACATTAATTTACTTTGTGCTCTCAACCCCCCGACGAACTTCTGATCTGACGCGTGTCCGGCTAAGAAATTTCTCGGCTGTCTCTGACACTCGCGAATTTCGCGATGCCGTTAGTACCGCGTGTGCTGTGAATCCTCGCGAAAAAAGGACCAAAAGAAAGAGGAAAACATATATTTAGAACGAGAAAGCTCGATTATGCGATCTCATCGTCCGGAAAATGGTAGGCATTATCGGCACGATTTCTTCGTACGAAATGCATCGGCGCCGTCTCGCTTGGCCGCGATCTAACATTAATATCCACCCGGTGGAAAGTTATATCGACGTGTTTCTTCGAGCTCTTAAACGACCGGTAATAGCGAATAATCGTTGACGCGTTCAATTTTCCTCGGGGCCTCGCTAGAGCGGGAATGGCCTCGCTAGGTGAAATTGATCGTAAACGCGTTTGAAAACAGAGATAGGAAGAAAGAGAGAGAGAGGTGTCGATGCTGCACGTTGAACGCGAATTTTATTTTTCGCACCACACATATATTGCG
>NW_022639452.1:2658782-2689330 GCF_010583005.1 Odontomachus brunneus
GCGTACAATCCCCCTCAATCCCCTTCCGTTCCATAGCCACTCTTTTTCTCCTCTCTCTCTCTCTCTCTCTCTCTCTCTCTCTCTCTCTCTCTTTCTCTGTCGCTCTCACGCCTCTAACGAAACGTTCCGGGCACCTCCAGCGTGTCTGGAGCCATTCACGCCCTGCTGGGTTTCCCACCGGAACCTTTTAAGACCCCACTTTCACCCCCGCAGCAGCCGCCGGCGCGAAAACCCTTCGGATCTCGTCGTCGTCGTCGCAGGAAGAGTCGCCGTGATATGGCCCTCTATCCTCTCGCCTCCGCCTCTCGTCGTGCTCTCCACCTTGTCACCGTTCCGCGACGCGCTCGTTGGCGACGAAGCAACCCCTCAAGGGGCCGAGAGGATTCTGTGCGAGTCCTGATACGGATAACGTCCGACTTTTCCGTGAGAGTCGCGCCGTATTTTTTCTTCCTTCTCTCCTTCTCTCGAGTGCTTGGTGACACGTGTACAAACATTAATTTACTTTGTGCTCTCAACCCCCCGACGAACTTCTGATCTGACGCGTGTCCGGCTAAGAAATTTCTCGGCTGTCTCTGACACTCGCGAATTTCGCGATGCCGTTAGTACCGCGTGTGCTGTGAATCCTCGCGAAAAAAGGACCAAAAGAAAGAGGAAAACATATATTTAGAACGAGAAAGCTCGATTATGCGATCTCATCGTCCGGAAAATGGTAGGCATTATCGGCACGATTTCTTCGTACGAAATGCATCGGCGCCGTCTCGCTTGGCCGCGATCTAACATTAATATCCACCCGGTGGAAAGTTATATCGACGTGTTTCTTCGAGCTCTTAAACGACCGGTAATAGCGAATAATCGTTGACGCGTTCAATTTTCCTCGGGGCCTCGCTAGAGCGGGAATGGCCTCGCTAGGTGAAATTGATCGTAAACGCGTTTGAAAACAGAGATAGGAAGAAAGAGAGAGAGAGGTGTCGATGCTGCACGTTGAACGCGAATTTTATTTTTCGCACCACACATATATTGCGAAATATACAATATATATATATATATATATATATATATATATATATATATATATATATATATGTAGGTTTTTTTCAGATCGACGCCTCTCTAAATTCATATCGCGCTTCGATCGTTCGCGGACAAATGGATGCACGCGGCATGCTCCGATATACGTTGCTGCCGTTGAGTTATCGTCGCGATTTCCATTACCGCGGGAGAGGGAAAACATCCGAAACAAACGGCGACCACTAAGAACAAGACACGTCGTAGGATCACCGTTTATCGCGATGATTAATCGCGAGATACACGGCCCACTGATGATCCGCTCGGCGGGATCGACAAGATTCGTCACTTCGCCGAGTGGGAAGGCATTCTCGGTTCGTAACTTTCACCGTGTACGACTTAAGTAGCGATCTTTGTAACGCGACAAACAGACATGGCCGACAAACAATAATCCGCCGGCTTTTACGCGTCGCACTTGTACTCGCGCACTTTCGCGATAAAATTGCACCGCGGCGATGCTCCTAACGATTTACACGCGCCTATCAAAGGCACATTCATATTTTCTAACTTTCGTGTTATATAGGAAACCCAGATAGACACATTCATGATCATCACGACATGAAACAATCGACTATGGAAACTTTACGATTCTTTTACTTAAATTTGTGAAGTAAATATACTATGCATACACTGAATTAATTATTAAATTTGCATCATACAATTATGTGAATTTTTTGTTGTATCAATGTTGCAACAAATTTAGTGAAAGTTACCGTACTCAGATTTCCATATTACATTTAACATGACATTGTTTCTCGACCATTTCGACCATTTTACTTTTATTCGTTTCGACATTCAATAATAAGAGAGAAATTGATGAGGTGCGATTTAGAAGACCGCTACGATTTCGGCAACTCTCTCCTATGTTTTACATTTTTTAATTCTTTTTATATTTATTCCAAAATTAACTATATGACTTTGCACACATAACCGCGCGATACGTGTGACAGTCTCGCTACTACTGTTCATCGACGCGTTCATCTATATTGGCCGCGCGTGTATGACTGTGTTGAGACACATACGAACGCTCACGTGCATAAACTGCCGACGGGCGGGGGTCGAATGAAGAACCCGGAGAAGCCGAAGTCCTCCAAGAACAGATCTTGTATGTGCAGCCCTCTCTCCTTCCCTCGTCTCGCTCTTTTTCGCGCTCTCGTCGAGACCGGCCTTTATAAACAGGATTACAAGTGTCCGAGTGAAACTAAATAGTAGTTAGGATTAATCACGCATCATCGATATTATCTACGAGAAATAATCGAGATTTCTCGTCTCGTTTCGCTCAGCTGGTTATACTTGTCTTCGCTGGACCATCCGCGAACTGCGCCGTATCCAGTTCGGTAAACAACACGTCAATTCGCATCCTCCTCGCGTCCCGAGCGAGTGCAAATTTATTTGCGACCTGCGGAACGGCAGTTACTGGAACTCGTCGTTTCCATTCGCGATTTCGAAAAGCGGGAACGCGCCCCGGCGAGTAGCCCGGTGCAACGGAAATGCGGCGGACTGGCAGGCGCCAATTACGTGCGCACGATTTATACCAAAAAGATGGCGATCACGGGGAGGTTGAGGTTGTGTGGTCGCTCGGTTGGTTGGCCGGTCGGTCGCTTGGTCCCTTTTCCACTCGCCTTGCTTTCCTCTGAGATCGCTTCTGTCCCAAACCGCGTGGTTTCGCTCTTTCTCTTTCTCTCTCTCCATCGTGTCGCGCTCCATGTATCTTTTTCTCTTCATCGAAATCACTGCCATTGTACGAGAGAAAAAGAAAGAAAGAAAGAGAGAGAGAGAGGGGGGAGGGAAGGAAAGAGAGAGATCAGGCAGGAATCTCGACTGCCCCTTTTCTCGCCAGCTCTACACCGACGTGATCTCCTCTTTGTACAACAACGGCATTACGAGCCCTGCCTCTCACGACAAATTAGCCACCATGGCGACTTTTCATATAAACGCGCGGACAGAGAAGATCTTCAATTAAGATTTAACGGAACGCCGTTCTCGTTGAACGGTCTGAAAAGTTGCGAAAAACAGTGTGGCGCGCGTGCGCGCGCGGAAGACCGAGCAACGGAGTGCTCGACGTAATTAATTATTCCCTCCTTGCCCCTCACCGAACAGTGAGCTGAACGAAAACTGATAAACGGCGAGCAAATCGCGACGAACCCTCGAATCATGAGTCCTGATTTCGCGGATGAAAAGAACGCTAAGAAAGTCTTCTAACGTGGACCGTCCGACGTTCAATATTCAACGCGTTGACTGCCGTCAGAGGACTCTCTCACTCGTGTCCGATATTATAATATAACTGCTACGTGTCTTATTAATTTATTCTCCTGAGTCTTAAGGTAAACTTAAAATTACTTCAAAATTTATGGAAGGGTTCTTGTCAACTTAAGGAATTACTGGGATATAAAAATATTTTTTCAGAATTTTTCAGAATTTGCA
Source organism: Odontomachus brunneus (assembly GCF_010583005.1). Taxonomy (NCBI): domain Eukaryota; kingdom Metazoa; phylum Arthropoda; class Insecta; order Hymenoptera; family Formicidae; genus Odontomachus; species Odontomachus brunneus. Next base: position 2,662,272 of record NW_022639452.1, read on the forward strand.
TATATGGCGGGAATGGCCTCTCCAGATGTTGGACATTAGGTCTTAGTTTGGATAAAAGCGGAATTTTTTAGACTAGGATTTAATCAAATATTAAATGAGAAAATATAATGAAATATATCGTGATTCTATCAAATTACTATAGAAAATACTAAGAAAATTTACAAACACCTGAAATTGAAGGCAATATGTAACAAATTACAAGCTTTACAATGGTTGCTGAACGCTATCTTATATTTTGCAGAATAGCTAACTATTAGATTTAAGAGATGCTATGAGATAAAATGTTTCAAGCAATAATCAATAATCCAGTATGCTGGACATATAATTTAAATATTTTAAGTATAAGGAAAGTTTGGTAGGTACAGGAGAATCAAGTTGTAGATCTGAGAAAGTATAGATAGGATAAATAAGAGATATAGATAGCATAGGATATAGATAAAGAGGATATAGATAAGACAGAATATAGATTTGAAAAAATACCCAGCCTTAGCCAACCAGAATTAAGAAATTTACGTATAAGATTGAACCAATTGTATATATCAAATTATTCTCTCAATTTCTTCGAATAAAATTCCACTCGAAAGATAGATTGACATTTCGTTCATGCAGAGCGATTTTTTTCACTCTGAATCGACGAGTGAATATGTCCATATGAAAATTGAAGAATAAATCCGATGTACTCCATCGTAGAACTGGAGTAAATTTACTCTAATTGATTGGAACGTTTACTTTTGAGTGGATTAAGCACCGACTCTGCGATTGAGTTAAATATTCACTCTTGTTATTCCAAGTGGTAGTATTTCCACTTATGTGTTTTGTATGCATTTCGTTGCAAAAATTTAAAGAGTAAATATGTGGCCATCGTAAAGTTGCCGTAACACGCACGCGAGCTAACAAATATCCGACTAGAAACTTATCTCATAATCCTCTGATTGCAGGATAAATTACTCTCTCTAGTTGAGTATACGTTATTATAAACTGCACTCGTGTCTCTGGTCATTCTTTAGTCACCTTTGCTTATTCAAACTTTAGTCAAGCCCCGGAATAATCAACAGAGGAATCAGTAGCGGCGAGTGAATGCGCTAATAAACGCGACGTGCGAGCCGAGGATCTACAAATTCGGACGAGCTGTCGGTTAGGTGAGTTTTCGGCGCGGCGTGTACAGAGAAGAGCGGACGATAATTACGTCCGTCCAAGGGGCAGACACGACAGACAACGAAGGGGATCCTCCTTCTCCTCCGCGTGGCTTTAAAAACGTCACCGCGATGCGGTGGATGACTGCCGTCGGAGAGTAGCGAGAGAGAGAGAGAGAGAGAGAGAGAGAGAGAGAGAGAGATTGAGAGAGAGGAGATCTATTCGGGGCGTTAAAGACTCTGTTAAAGCGACGGTAACTCGACGTTAAGAAGGCGCGAACGTCGAGTGCGCGGCCAACTGCGGGGTATTTTTACGCGGCTCGTTGAAGCGTTTATCGACACGGAGGGAAATTCTTACGAGTGGTTCCAGCTCGCTGGAACGAAATCAGCCGAAGGAGGAGGAAGAAGAGGAGGAGGAGGAGGAAAAAGCCGGGATGTGGAGGAGAATGTCATTCGCGAGTTATTTGACGCTGCGTGTTCTCCCTGCTTCTGGTCGTTCGCGAAATAATATTGCTCGCCTTATTATTGTATTTATCGTTAATTCTAGATATAATAGCGTCATTATGCGTGCGTAATATACGGGGAAAACTGCGTCTCATACGAACGCCCCTGTCTCTCTTTCTCTCCCTTTCTTCCATTTTTTCGCCGAAGTAGCGGAGCGCGTCTTCTCCGTGTCCGATCGGCGCGTCTTCGCGCGCGCACCACACGTCGGCCCCGAAATTCGCGCAAAAAAGAGAGTGATGAATTCGCGAGGCCGTTCTCCTATGCGGATGAGACACGTGCACCTTTAAACCGGCAACCGGTTTCCGCGCGACGTGCGTGTAAAGGCGAGACCACAACCGAGACCGTTCGGAAAGTACGTGCGAGAATTTGTGGCGTAATTGCCGATTCCGTCAATCATCGTGCGACGGCGTTTTCATGCCGCTGCCAAATCCCCCGTGATACGAGATAAACAGCGCGTAATAACAAAGTATAACCGAATAAGGACGGCATAATAACGCGAGTTAACGAAGTGAGTGGGGCCACGAAATTCTCTCTCCAGACATGCGATCGTGAGAAGAGCATAAAATGAAAGGCTAATATCTCGCCGGGCATTATTGTAACCGATGCGGAGCCAGCCAACAAAGTTGTAGTTTTACTCTGTAATTACACAGGCGCGGCAATTTGTATATCATTAAAGCCGCGCTATTGGGAATATATAAAAGTACCGTATGCACACAAATCAACGACGATATGTACATGCACGTAGCCTTAATGAATTATAATTAATCGGCAAATGTAAAAACCGCGGGAAAACGCGCGTCACGCCAAGAATAGCGGAAAATCCTTCTTTTCTCTCTTCTCCATTCTCCACTATCGGAAGAGCCGTGAATCAACGTGTATTTCTCGGATTCAATTCCTCTGACGCGTTCGGCAGAGATTTCGTCTCAACGATCTCCCCGATACTCGGCTTGTCTATCGTGTAATTAGCGGCTCGCGAAAGCAAGAGGAGCGTCGGAATTAGGAATTAGCGAGGCGCTCGCTCAACGTGCTCGTTGAAACGTCGATCTCTCGTCACCACTCAGCTCGTCCGAGTCTATTCGCTCGCTCGCGAATCACAATGGCCGCGAACAACGAGAAAAGAGGGCGGCGTGAATGAAAGCGCGACAGAGGGAACGTACAACACGCGGCCAGCACGATCCTGGAAATCGATATCGCGGGATACGCGGAGGTGCTTCCGTGTCGACGCTCGTAATTATATGCCGCGGGTGCACGATATCGCGTACACACACATATATACACGCGTCCATCGCTCGATTCCCATTATCGCCATTACGGCGATATAACTTATTGTCGGCGAATGGAGCGGATACTCGACGCGCCGCTAAATGACGGGAGAATCGACGGTTTCACGTCACTCGAGAACTCAACCCTTCTGATACCCTTCTGGTAACCTTCTGGTACTCGAGACGACCGGGACGCAACCAATTCGTTATTGGTGATGAGATATTACCTTGTGACAAAACATACGCAGAACATACGAGACTTTCGCAGAAAGATTTACACCGTTTTTTCTCGACGCAAAACGCATCTGATGTCATTTAAAGAAACTAAATTTCCTATTCTTTTTAATAAAGAACAATTTTTTTTAATAAAGAACCTAACTGCAGATGAATGCATCTGATGTAATTTAAAGAAACTAAATTTCCTATTCTTTTTAATAAAGAACAATTCTTTTTAATAAAGAACCTAACTGCAGATGTTGGTCACATGTATTTATCATTTATTATACATATAGGTGTATTTTATTTGAACGGAACGACTATTGCACACGTGTGGTCGTCCTCGGACGCAATAAAATGGCTATATTGCGTGATTCAGTCTCTCAAAGATCACGTAACTCAAGTACAGCAAAAATGAATTATAGGACCTTTGAAGCACACAATATTTTTATTATATTTTTATATTATATATTATTTATAGTCGTTTTATTATACGGCTGAAGATGATCGCATACAATGGACAAAGCGTTCCGTTAAAATAAAAGATATATAAACAACAAATGATAAATGCACATGATTAACACCTGCAATTAAGCCTTCATTGTCCTTTTCCTACTAAAATTTTGATTAAAATGAGTCCTTGATTACCCTCAAGACAGGAATTATCTTATGAAAATTACTCGAAAACAAATTCTCCTATTAGACGTCGTTCCCAAGTGCGTAGGAGGAAACGTGTTCCATACAAAAACATTTGTGGCAGGTCATGTTCGGATTTGTGGTATCTTTAGATAGGTTCTCTCTTGTTTTATATGAGCACAAAAAACTTGGAGGAAGAAATGATCGCAAAACTTCGCGACTAAGAGAGAGACAGAAATCAACACGACCCACCCGCCACGAAGATCAAACTCTGATATTCATAATTCGCTCGCGGTCCGTTCCGTCCGCCGACCGGTAGTGTCATAAGTAGAGTATAAACATCAATTATCGCGTATGCTTCCGAGATCATCGTTGCAAGGCGGTCATTATCTTGCGGCGCGGACTCGCGCAGCTCGCGCCCGCGAACCATGACAAATTTCGTAACGCCATTTAGATAATTATACGTAATTACTGCTCATACGTGCGTTGATCAACTTTGTTGAAGTGTTCCAACGGCGTACAATCGCCGCATCCGGATCTCCCTTACTTCATTCGTGCAAACACTGATCGCGCGTACCAAATGAAACGCGGCTCATCACCGCGATGTTTCTGCAACCCACGCTTAACACGTTGACTGTCAAATACGAATTATCTCATGACTGTGTGATGTGTGAACTTATCCAACAAAATATAATTTTATCTTTAGCGGAATCTCTCTTATATACGACCTCAAGGCCTTGTATTCTCTCATAGAATCAAAAGGAAAAGCGCAATATTCTTACAGTTGGAGGAATCTCGTCTTTTATCTACACTACGAGTCTTATCTTTAATAGAGATTTCTTCTGGTAAGAGAGCATTTTGTTTTAAATAAATATATTCTTCTTAATTCAAAAGAAAAGAAAAATGTTAGAATGATATCTAGCACAGATTTCCTATTAATAATCTACTTTTCGTTAGAAGAAAAATGCTCTTTCGGTAAAATATTGGTTAGAATATAAGATCATAGAAATGAATTATACAGGAAGGGATTACGGGAAATAGTATTTCGCAACTAAAATTCTCTACTTGGATGTTAGTATATTTTCCTTTTGGTTTTAGGAAAAATCCGCTTAAGATCATATATAAGAGGATTCTAAGGACAAGATTATATATTTCCGGATGAAGTAATTTTCCGCGTTCCATAGAAGTACGAGTTATCTTCATAGATTTTTTTAATAACTTTTTGCTCAATAATATAAATAGAAATTAACTGGCATATTAAAATAAAACGTTTATTATTATTATTATTATTTTGAAATATGGCGTCGAGAATAATCTCGATGTCACCGTGACTGTCAACGTGTTAATCGTGCTACAAGAAGTCGCTCTTCCACCCCTTCCTCCCTTCTAACGACGAGTAACGCGTATTTTCTGTCGTGAAACGAGAAAACGCTCTCGCGAACGCTCAAACGATCGTCATTGAGACGTCTCGCGAAATCGAAGCGATGGGTGTGCATGGTCGCTCGGGGGGTTCTTAACGCTCGATAACCCGCATTACCCTGATCGCAAGACGAAGAGGAGCTCGTGATAACACTTTCGGATAATTTCACGGCGCGTCGAGCGCGATGCATGCTGACACGGCGCGAGTTACATGGAAACGTACTATCGTGGCGCGAGGAGTTTCTCTCTGGATTACTTCACGTCTCAATGAATCAATCGGCCGCACGGTGTTTATGAGGCGAAGGGGTACCGCGCTCATCGCACGCGATTATGCAAATTCTCCGCACGTTGCACCGGCGAGGCCCCGATATTTTTCCCGAGCGAGCGTCGCGCGAGCACCTCTGTCTCTCCTCGTCTCGTCGTGTCCTGCGGAATACTCGGGCCTGTTAAGCCCGTATCAGACGACGTAATGGAGAGACTGAGAATTGCGGATTAGGATTAGAATTCGGTGAGTCAACCGACTTCGGTTCTGACTTGCATTGTTCCGATTGCTCGAGTTTCGATCCTCGATCGATCCGCAATCTTTGATTTTTGACTTGACGTGGACTTTATTTGGCAATGCACGGCGAATAACGCGATTTGCTTCTCTCCCAGTTAGCAACGGATCCTTCGCGGCAGTCGATGCGGGCAGCGGAGACCTACCTACCCGTATTATTGCCATCTAGACTTCGGCGCTGGCTGCACCTGCGCGACCCTCGCGACGTTTACGTAACTATGTGTGTGTGTATGTATGTGTATGCGTGTGTTGTGCGCGCGCCTCTTTTATCGAGCATTATTTATTTCCATCCTCTTCTCGTTTTTCGGCGGACGCGATCGCGAGATGCAACGAGATGGTCGCGCGTAAATCATCCCGTTTACGGTGAACGAAATTGTAACTCATCGCTGGATGTATGCCCCGGAAGTCGCGCGCCTCTCCTCACCGACAAAGTTGCGGTTGATCTTCGCGTGCAATTCTCTCCGCAATTTATAACGCTTCAGTCTCGCCATACGAGGAAGAGAATACCCGCTGAGACCTTACTTTTACGAGTATTTGCTCCCGGAGCAAATACTCGTCTCCGAAGGCAGTTTTGATGCTGTGCACTCCACTTAATCCCGGCCGATCGAATTTCGGGCGAGCTCTCCTCCTCCGGCTCTTGACGCACGCGTAATGTGCTGTCACGCGACTGACGGAAAAATGTTACAAATATCGCGCGGCTGAATATTCACTTTGTGCGCAAGTCGCTGGAATCTTAATTACCTGCTATCTAATTTAACCCGACAAGTGGCATATATCTTCATAATGCTATATCGCCGGGCGTTTTGTTAACGTTAATGTTATCCCGCATATTCAACGACGTATTTTAATATCGCGTCCTCAAGCGTTTGCTACAAACATGGATTTATGCGAGAGTGTTGCGCGATACCTCGCTGTGATATCTCGTCTTGTTGACGTACTTTTTCGTGTAAGTTTTTCCAGCATGCCTTGTTTTTTTGAATAATCTCTAGATAATGGTCGTAGTAAAGCTTGTACAAGAGTCGTCCGGCAAGAATTTTACTTCGTGTGAATATGTATCGCTCACATACATATACACATACACACACACGTGCACGTGTGTATGCACAGGTACACTGTGATCACACGTTCGCCATGGCGAGTGCGCGAGGGTTTATGAATATTGCGCACTTTTCCTACGTCGATAGCGTATTGTGCCGGAAGATACAAGACAACAATGCTGCGTTTATAGATTCAATGTTTTTCCTTGTGACGCACACATTGAAACGCCACTTTTCGCAAGGGATTATGTAGATTCATAATGTAACGCGATAACACGAACGGAATTATTTGGAGCATCGGGAGCAACAATTTCGTTCCCATTCGAGCAGCTTGAGCTTGAAGCACCGCTTATTTTCTATCCCGCAATCGTCACAACCCAGGACAATCATCGTAATTGATTGATTTACATTCTACACATAATCGATAAATTACGGCCGAGCCATCGGAAATGCAAATGCCGCGGAGCTGTTGATCAGCTATGCGCATTAGCACGATCGGAGATCGGTGCTGATCCGACCGACTGTTTCCGTAGCAGCGTTCCACTTGACCTCTAATTATGTTTTTGCGTAACGTGACGCGCCATGACGTGGAATGTTAAAGAAAGCGCGCGCGCGTTAAGTCACGCGTCGATTAAATAGACGCGCGGAATTACGACTATTTAATGGGCTCAAGGAGGAGTTTTCCGACGCGCGCGTCGATTGTTGTCGTGGGAGTAGGTCAAGCGCCACCACGCTCACGCCGCATTGGCTACGTTGAAGGAGATTTTATTTTTACAAAATAAGAACCGAATAATCGATCATTAAAAGATCATTTTCGCACGGACTCTCCACCGCGGCTGTCTCAGACGACCAATTACTTTTCGTGCGAATAACTAAGCAATTTCTGTCCTATATATTCCACAAAACAAGATCTATTTAAATACTACGTTTTCCGGAAATATCACTCACGTAGGATTTCTCGTACTTCACTCTACTTCCCGCACATCGCGCAACCAATCGCCCGAGGAAACGTGACGTCGTTAATTAGCCTATCAATCGTGATTTATTGTTCGCCGCAGGCCGCGCCGAGAGAACTAATCAATTAAGGCACGTCGCGTTGTAGTCCGCGGAGAACTCCAGTCCATATCGTTACTGCGTGCTCAACACTGAACGTGATCGCGCCGTGTTTGAGTGCCGTTTTGATTCTAGTCTCGTAGCGATTCAGCGACGTGTAACACTGTCATAGGTGGATCAAACGCACGGGACAGGATTAGACGAGCGGATTTGGCGCTAAATACCAATTAGTGAGCGCCGGCCCTTCGTCCCGGCGCGTCACGTACTCGAGCGACGGCCGTCGCTGGGCCTCAGGTACGAGCTCGACACTTTGCGCTCTGGCTATTACGAAGGTGGCAGGAGGCAGGCGAGCGGGCAGGTGCGCCTCTAGGCGATCTCGCTTTCTTCGGACGGACTCTCGCGCGAATGTTAATTGTGCGCTATTATTGGCAACGACCAGTCATGGAATTCCGCTTCTTCGAAGCCGCGATCGAGTGTCTTGCTCCGAGAACCCGAGCTAGTATACGAGCGGCATAAACGCGAGCAGATCAGGTGCTTACGTAAAATGCGTTTGCACGCGATTACGCGACCACGCGTTACGTACGGTGCACGAGTCGGAGTATCGAGTCACCGGGTTTACCATCTCAGGAAATCTCGCGGTCACAGACTGACTTCAGAACAAATTCACGGCGGATTTTCTTGGACGTAAAATTGCTTGGACTGTGGAAGCGTTTGGTATCGTTGCGACTGAAATATCCGGAGAAAATGGTATTGGAGCAGAATGTGGACGCAAACTGGTCGTTAGAGAACTATACGAATCGCGATTCCTCCTATCGAAAAAGTTCGAAAAAACTTGGAAGAGTCGAGAAGAATGATAACAAGTGTTTCGTATGGTTACTTGATAAGTATTTATTCGACTGACGCTTATCGCGAGTACTTATTATCGACTTACCTGGGATGCCGACGGATACGAATATCCGAATTGCGCGTACGCTGACATATTTAAAGTCCACGTCCAGTTCTCAATCTTTCTATCTCAGCGAATATCACGCGGAATCAAAGAATCAGGACACAAGCGCACCTAGCACGCACTTCACTCTCTCCCGCTCACTGTGTCTTTACGCGTGGCGACGTCGCGACATACGGACGATGAGAGCGCGACGAACGATCGCCGGCGGTCAACTGCCATCAGGGTGCCTCTTCGGAGTTCTGGTCGGCCGTGGTCGGCCTCATGACGCACGTTCCGGTCCAACCGCGCGCTCATCAACGGGACGTCATCGCGCCATTCCTGGACACGCACTTTAGTCTCGAATTTCTGCCTGGTTCGTGTGGAGATGCACGTTGCGATCAGCGACGACGCGCGATAGCGAGGTCGGCGCTTCTCCTCGCTGCGGCACGGAGCGGTTCGCTGCTCGCGACGCGGCGCGTCATGAAAGCAGATGGCACGGGACGTAGTGGCACCGGGACGCAGCAGCAACACCAGAACGACGACGACGATGACATCGAAGCGGGACGGACATTCGGACAAACAGACAAACAGACAGGCGGGTAGACAGGCGGGCAGGCAGGCGGGCAGACAGACGGACAGACAGACGGCGTGCGAGGCGTCACGAGCGGTTAGGTATAGAGTCAGTTCGTTCGTTCGTTCGGTCCGTCCCCTGCTCTCACAGGGCACTCCAGTCTGCGACTGACTCGGCACCACTCACACCACCTCAGCGAACTTCTCCGCTCCGCTCCGTCACGGCTCCCCCTCTGGCGACGAAATCCGAAAGCATAGCGGGCCCCCACCCATGAACCGTGGGCGGTGTCTCGCACGGGACCAGCCAATCGTCCAGCAGCGGGTGGAGTTGAGGGGTTACTTGGCCCGCCGCGACTGGTCGCGGACGCCTGACGCGCGGGCGGCGGTGTTTTTCGAACGTGCCCATTGACGTCGCGACGCCTTTTGATTCCCCCACCTGAGCGGCGGAACCACCGGCGAACGATCCGACGAGTCGTGGCGCGGCACCCCGCTTCGCCACGGGACGCGCACGGCCGCGGCTGAACAAGGAGAAACGAGTATGTTTACGCGACTCCACTCTTGTCAACCTGACGGCGAGGGACTTAAATAAATCCGCGAACCCTCCACGGCCCTCCTCCCGCTCGCGCGCCGCCCTAAGGAGGAGTGACTTCTTTCAGCCGATGCATCGCGCCCATTGTCCGGTTCCGCGAGATAGCGGAACCCTTTGCGCGAAACGTCAGCGTGACCGCCGAGGTCCTCAGCAACACGTAGAACATGTCAGGTAGAACGAAAATTTCCTCCTAGTCGCGTTTCAGGAGGTTCCGCAGACTATAGAGCCGACGCGGTGAAGGAAACGCTATCGGTAGGGTACACTCTGTACGGTAGAGTGAGTCCCTGATGGTAACCAAAGTGCGTAAGCCAATCATTTGTTCTGGCCTATTGTTCTTCCATTGAAAATTTAACGAGCGATGGACGCCGGGAAGATTAGCCGCGGGATTTATCTGGGTACCGTGCCATTTGGAATAATTTCACGGGTTATTAAGCCGCAGCAATGGGCCAAGACCATTAACCGTGCACGAAATATTTGTCCGTTGGATATTAGCGTAAGGGATCATTGTTCACTCATACGCAAGAGTTTTCACCGCGGAGCTACAACATCCAATTATCATCCTCATTTCGTTCAACCACAGCTGACCCTAAAACGTACTCAACCGTCCGATAGCGCCGTGGGGCGTGCTCGTTTTCGGATGTATCGACGATACCTAATCGATAATGGTTAAATTAGTTTCTCACTTTTTTCCAACGACGCCGAAACTATTTGATCGCATACGTTCAGCATGCAGCATTCCTCAGTGAGAAAGGGAGAAAATTTCAGATGTCGAGTAGCTACTTTGATTACTCGAGAGACAAAACACGTGCTTGTTTATGACGATTGAAATGGAATTAACGATCTTTTTCTTGAGAAATTCCGGGCAAAGGATAAGCACAGTCGGTAAATCGGAAAGAAAATAGCAGTCTTTGTCGCAACAGAAATCCACTGCCTAGTAGGATTAACACGTCGACGAGGTCCTTGGGAGATAAACATCCGAGGTCCTTTTACCTGTGCTCCAAAACTTTCCATGAAGGCGTCAAAGTAGATCCTTTCTGGTGATTTATTGTTGCATATAAACTAGTGATTTGCTCATCACGCTCTATGGCGAATAGTTACGGACATAATACCGACATTTGAAGAAAAATTCTATCCTCCAAATTTGTCTTTGTCCCGACAAACCAGTTTAGAGTTAGGACTCCTTCCGAAGAATCGGGAACTTTTTCTGTCAGCATTGGAAACACAATGCCGTAGCCTTGAACGATTATCGTTCATATATTTTACAACAGAAGAAACAGGCTTTTTTGTTGTTCTCATCACATGTCAACGCCCAAGATGTGACCATTGGATTACTGTCCTATGTGCTCCCTTGTGATGATGGTGCGATGACTTCGCTATGTCTGTGATGAACCTGAATGGGACAACACACAACCACCGCAAATTTGTAGTGTACGTGTCAGGGTTTAATCGCCAGGAAGCTGGAGTCGAAAAGACAAGAAATCCTTATTCTAGCCTAATATTGTTGAGATGCATTTCTGCACCAAATTCAATAGGTGACCGTTGCTCTCTCGGGGATTCGACTGCTCCGAGCGAATATTGAACAACTAAACAAGGAGAACTACGCAAAAGAAGAAGTGTGTTCTCCATTCGGCATGACGGAGTACCCTTATCCTATCTCGCTGTCCGACTATTTCTACACCCAGCCCAATAAGCGGCCGGTACCCCGCTCGCGAATTGTACTGTGTACCGTGTGAATGTTGAATAATTAAACGAGAAGAATTACGCATCGGACGTGGAGCTGACAAAATGAAATGTGGCGGCAGCTGGCGCGCGATGTGAAAATATCACTCGGATGTTGAATGCCCATTTATTTCGTCGTTGGACGTAACATTTATGATTACGGGAATGAAACAGTACTCGCGGTTCGTCACTTTTTATTGTTACACTCGCCCTGTGTTACGCCGTCACATATGACTCTGCGGACAGAAGTAGCGATATTGCGGGGCTAACGAACGGATGCACACGGCTGCCATCCGTAAAATTTTACAATGTGTAATCTCTCTCGTAGCGAACTGTTCGGCATCGGTTTGCGGTCTCGTGCGTGCGTGCGTGCGTCGTAACACAATTTCCGCAAACTTTAGGTCGCCTGATCTCGGAAGGATAAACGAAAAAAAGGTGTCAATGCGCCCAATGTCGTTACGAGAGCACGAGGAAGTATCAGGTATTCATCTGTCCTACAAACTGGATAACGTGGTTGTAAATCCCGTTCACAATATCTACAGTCACGGTCCAGGTTCGTCCGGTGTTTACAGCCGTCGGGCTGTTTTTCGAGTCTGATAAGGCGGGACGTTTTTAAGAGAAGAAGAAACTGTCCGGTCCTATCTCTCGGGCTAGTGTGTTCGCCACTTGTTCGCAGCTCGAGTAAAATTTAAACGGCCGTGTCGACTCGGCCCGACTCCAAGCGATAAGAATGCTTAATAAGGCACACAAACCATCTACTATTCTTTCCTTCCTTTCTTCCCATTTCCTCGTCGTTGTTTCCGAACCGCCTACACATTCCCTCCTCTACTTCGCCGTCGACCTAGTTAAGACTGCAAGGGTTCTCACTGTCTCTACTCTAAATCTTTCCACCGACCTCTTCGACTGTCTCTTTCTCTCTCTCTCTCTCTCTCTGGCAATGAGTTATGAAATAAAGCTTCCGTGAATCTGTTGTTACCGGAGAAAGGAATCGGCCAGCTCCTGACGTTCCCCTTATTATTCTTTCCTCGAGAATCCGCGGCCTTCTCTCCGAATTCACATTCACATCGAGCTTATTACATTATACCGCCGTAACACCTTTCGGTTAGCTTTTACGACAGCTCTATGAGATCTTCCCGGCCGACGTACCGTCGCCGCGCTCTCTCTTCCTCTCTCTTTCTTTCTCTCTGTTAGGCTGCTCTATGCCGCGGCGGAATCATAAAAGTGGGTCTAATTCGAATGCCGTGGCGAATGGCGCGATATTCACACCGCGGAATAAAACAAAAGGTTGTTACGCGGCTCCGAGGAGCGGATGGACACGCTGAGGTAGGAAGAAAGAAGCTAATAAGGGGAGGTCCAGACTGCCCTGGCGCCTTCGGGGTACTTTCGAAGGGCACTGCAGTTTTATTGGTCGGAACGTCCTTGTTCCTCGTCGTCTTCCTCCACTACACCACCACTTCTGCGCCGACTTCGTCTTCCTCCTCGGCACACGGTATGGCCGACCAGTATGTTGCCGTAAAAAAGCCGGTCCCCCCTGTACCTCCTCCTTCGACTTCTCTCCTCCTCGGCCCCTCCGCGTCGTAGTCGCCGTGTCTGTCCTCCTCCTCACCTTCTCCGTCCGCGTTCTCCCCCGTAGAACGACGAACGAACGAACGAACGAACGAACGAACGAACGAACGAACGAACGAACGAACGAACGAACGAACGAACGAACGACCAACGAAATGTCAACCGTAAACCTCGCGAGGCAACACTAATTAACCCGACCGAAATAAACTGCAGCGCTCAGCGGCGCTCCTCTCGCCCTCTCGCTCCCTCGCCGAACCCTTTTCTTTTCTCATTCACGCGGACGGATTCTATAGCCCTCGGTCACAGTCACGAGAAAAATCTCGGGGCGGTCTTAAAATTCCTGATCGCCGCGTTACGAAGGAGCCCGCGAGAGACCGAACGGGACGAAAAGCTCCTTCGTCCTCTGAAGCTCCACTTTGGAATGTCAACGAGTACGTTCGTTAGACCCTAATACCGCTACATCTACAAGTATATTTATTCGCGGACGAGTCTCTTGCCTTTAGCCGACGTATAATTATTTTGGCTATTAGCGATAATTGATGAATCCTCATCGCATCGTGAGTGCTTGTGTTCACCGACGGATACGTGATGCAGCTCGAGGGAGAGAAGTCATCTTGAGACACTTTATCGACGCCGTTGTGTCGTTTCGTTATGTGACCACCCGGGGAAATAAATCGAGGCTTTTTTTGGCGTAAGTGTATAGGAAGCGTCGCTTTCAGTGCGAACTGTGGTACGCGAAGGGACGGATGACTCTCTTGTTCGCTTCGCGTTCTCCCGCGCTCCCGCCACGAAACAGTCGAATCCGCGGGGTTTCCCCTGTACCGCCTGTTGTCAGGCATTTCCATTTTACCTCGTGGATTTTACACGGAGAACGTTACGGTCCACCCTTGTACGTTTACGCGGCGACATCTACGAGAATGCCTCCGTCGGCTACCGTTTTTGTGTTTCTGACTGAAGTCTATCGATAGAATATCGGTGCGGATCTTTGGGATAGAATACAGCAACTTGTACGACTAGCGATCTTCAATAAGAATGAAAGTGTGAAAGCAGCCCTGTTACAGATTTTACGTGAGAAGTCAAAGGGCCGCTTCACTGTAGTTCTGGTGTCAATCGATTCAAGTGTAAGATTGTCAATTTGTCAAAGATTGCGTGTGGTTGCAATTAATATACATTTGCTTGTAAATCCTCATTGGATTATTTAATATTAGCCTATCGCGATATTCTATTTGCGGATGAAGATAGATACGCGGAAAGAAAGAAAAGAATGTCAATCAAATGTCTGATGAAATATGAACGAACCAGAATTCCAGCTGAGAAGTTACTAGAAATCTTGTTAACTTGAATAGAATTCTGGTAATTCCAGCTTATATAGTTGAGGATTTTCTAATCTTTGAAAAAATTTGCTGAAAAATATCGAGTTTGAACGGAATTATATCATAGTTCAAAGTTCTGACAAAGCCAGACTAATGTATGTTCTAAATATTGATTGTACGCGAAAGATTAAGAATTATGAAGACTAGATGCAGGAATAGAAACTATTGAAGTGAAAGAATATTAAAGATAACCCCGAAATATAAACACTTTTTTATGCCTCAACAAAACGATGACGCAAAATCAGTTTTAGCAACAAAGGGCAATAGCCTACACAAGTTGTAACTGGAAATTTTCTTGATCCTTTTGATCCTTTGAATTTGACGGAATTAGAGCAAACTTAATATAGAACAAAAATTTTCAACTCAGGAAAAGCGAGCTTTTCGCGTCGCCGAGGCACGATGCGACGCAGCGCGACGTGACAGAGGATACGAACCAGTAATTGCCGCGAAACATTGCGGCAGGTCGAATTTGTTTCGACGCAGAGTACCGTGGAGATATTGTTAGGCTTCGTCGGCTAATTGTCGGGCGATTTTCGTGAAAAGCGCGGCCCTTGGCTGCGCATCCGCGCCCTCCGTTCCCGTCGCTGCAACAACAACATCAACAACAACGACCGTCGCTGTTTATTGTCTCTGTTGTGTTGTGCGCTCGCGGACTGGTGCGTCGAATGGTCGCGGAAAGCATCAATAGCGACGCGGCGACACGATTATGGCGCGCGCAGGAAGAGAAGAAGGGAAAGCCGGACGGACGGGCGGGCGGGCGGGAAAGGGCTGCGGCTGGCGATGTTGCACAAAAATACCGACAAAGCACGTATTTAGACGGTATCACGGCATCGCGATTGTGATGCTATTATACGGCTATTATCCATTGTTTATGAAGAACAGAGACGTATCGCGCGTCGGCGACACGCATCGCGATGCCATACGGCGACGCGTACCTGGCGTTCCTTGCGTCATAGGCGTCACACGACAGATCCTGCGATACGAACGAACAAACGAACGAACGAACGAACGACACGTCGGACACGGCGTGTTCGAATTGCTCGACTTGTCTTTCCGCGTGAAATCTGCGACAGTGACATTATCATACAGAGGATAAACCACACAATTATTTTGTATCCCTCTTAGTCCATGACATTCTAGAACAACCTGGTTTTTCTTGCGAACAACGGCATCTGTTTACATTTTTAGTTGTGGAGATGTCCTTTGAAATCATAGATTACGATAGATCAAACAAGAAACTTAATTGCACTATTGTGTATGGAGAGATTTTTATAATAAGAATTACTATAGAGTTTTGTAACCGAATAGATCGACATCCTGCATGAATTGATGATCTTTTTATTTCATATGTGCTGTTTATATTTTAGGAACTGAAATATGTTATTAAAAATTTTATTATATTTCCGATAGAATTTATTATGTTCCTTAGTAAGATAAACGCACTATTAAAAGCATAGTAAAATTTAAAAGAATGTATAGAAGAAAATAACTATATTGAAGAAAAAAAATATGTAAAAAATAAAAAATATTTATTCGATAGGTATTAACAGTATAAAAATAATTTATTCTATTTAAATAAAAAAATTTTTCAGATTTCAGATACTCTCTTTCTTTTTCTGTATATTCTTTCTGTGTAGTCGCGTGAAAAACCAGATTTTTTCAAAGTGCCAGTGATTAAAGAGCCTACCGATAATTGTGTAAATGAAATTCATCTGAAACTCTATGAAATATTTGAAATTCCGAAACGGAAGATATGCGACATCATCGTAAAATTCCTTCCTCTATTGGTTTCTTTTTAATACGCTTAATTATTCCCCGCCTCGCGGCATCATCGAGATCCCGCTTTAATAGCCTCTCCTTCTTTCTCTCTCGCTGGTTTCGTGTGAAGGAAAATAATACAGGAAGAACCGGGAGCGCAACGGGGAAAGCACTAATCTCTGCCAGACCCTAGCTCCCGTGTAATGGTTGCATCGGGAAGTTGCGCGAGTTCTGGGGTTAATACCTTCCTCGCCTTATGAGCTCGCGTGAAGCTTGTAACGCGCATCGGCCGGCCAGGAAGCGCCAAAGGACACATTTCTCAAGTAACCCTACGCCTATGGCATCAGCCCACCGTATCAACGGCTCAGTTCCAACACGCAGTCAACCCTTGCCGCGTATATGTTGTTGCACGATAGTTTTCGCACCTCCCTCGACCCCACCTCACCGCATTGAGCCGAACCGAGCGAGCCGGTCTCGCAGTCCGCGCCGCGCGAACTGCATCGCTGCGCTCTACCTCCGGCGTCCGCAATCAGGTGCAAAGCACGAGGCATCGCATGAGCAGCTCGCCCCGATGTTACGTGCCCATGGAAAATGAATAGGTAATTATAACGCATCCATAATGCAGAGGGACAAGGCCGTACACCTCGGCGGGTGCGACGATCGCGCGAGTTCGCGCGGAAGAGGGAGCTGGCTCTCTGAGGATTTCGCGGATTTGCCGCGAAAAGAAAAAACGAAATTAAGAAGAGAGAGCGAGATTCAAATCGCCGCGGCCGTTGAAATTTATCCGCGCTGCTGTTCGCGCCTACTTTCTAAGCCTCTCTTTTTCTGGCATTGGCCAGTTATTCACGGGTTCCGCGACGTAAGTATTCGTGGCACGACAACGCCAACGGTTCGACCTATGTAACACGGAGGATCCGGTTGCGCTACACGCGCACGTTCGGTAATTGCGCTTTATTGCGCGTAGCGCCGATTAAAACTAGAGAGCGATGATCAGGATTCTCATACGAAAACGGCAGCCGGCCCGTAACGATATCTCTCTTTCGGCGCTGTTGCGCGAGAAAGGATTACGCCTCTTCCGACCGCGCGGTAACTGATTTAAGAGGGTAATAATTCCAGGAGATATAAAGCGGATACGACGAGGAGGAACATTGGTAACACCGCGAAATCACGATCGGCGAATCGCGGACGGGATTTCTCCGCGAGGAACGGATGTACTTGACGCGGTTTCGGTTAATCCTTGTGAATGATCGCGGTTCGCCTATCATTAGTAACTTGCGCTTCTGCCCGTCGCCATGTTGACTTCTAATCGCGACGATTACGTTTACGTACTGTCTTTTGACAATAATCATTCTCTCGCTATTATTCCAATTCCGACACGAAGCTCAGAGCGACGGGAACGCCAACAGAGTCTGACCGCGCACTCGGGACTGATCGCTCGGACTTCAGCGACTTCTGATAATCACGGTTACATCTCGTCACGTCGCGGACATGCTTTCGCGCAGTTTACCACCGTCGGGGAATTCGCCGCCACCTCGGCCGCTTTCCTCGGGAGCGCGGGTCAGAGTGCAACGATTTTCCATAAAGCAGATTGCACGACGTGGCAGGCCGCGCAGAATGTATGTGTGTAATCACGCACATGTATGAGTGTGTGTGTGTGTGTGTGTGTGTGTGCGCGTGCGTATGCATGCGTGTGTACACGTACGCCTCGCTGCCATCCTGCGATTGTATGCAACAAAGTCAAAGTAGTCGCGTACACGCGGCGCGGCGGCGCTGGCAGTCTCGGGTCGGTCGAGTCGCGAACGGGGATAATGATCGACGGAAGTGTTCGTGCTAAAATATGCAGATCCGGCTAAAATTACCGGAGAAGTACCACCTAGCTGGCCGGTCGGTCAGCCAGCCAGCCAGCCAGCCAGCCAGCCAGCCAGCCAGCCAGCCGACCGGCTGAGAGAGGCGAGAGGACTAGTGGTGTGCATCGTGTGCTCGCTCGGCTCGGCTCGACTCGCATCGACTACTCGACTCGACTCGTATGCAACTATGCACCTCCGCCGCCGTCGTGGAGCGTAGGCGATGGCTGATGGTGATGGTGATTACTACCGACGTGCCTTCGTTTATTCTCGTGTCGGGGATCGCGGTGCATATAGGTGTGGCGCGTCGCGGACGGAGAGGAAGTTTCGTGGCCCCTATGGCGTGAATCCCCGCCGTAGGATGCGCTCGCGCGTGAGAAATCATTCTGAGGGATAGATTATTTCTCGGAATTAATTCCCGCGCGCGCGTGCGCGCGTCCTCCCCGCCGTAAATCTGTCGGCTCCGACGGAACGTTCGATTACGCTTCGGCCGGCGTGGTAAAAATAGCTGGATTCGCGGCTGCGAAATTGTAGCTGCCGTACGATCGCGCGTCAGTTAGCGATAGCTTCCTTATTAATTTCGTCCAGAGCCCGTGATAGGCATAGAAATCGCCTCGAGCCTCGAAGGCTATTTAGTCACCGGTCGCTTATAGGGTCGCGTACGCGCGTGAGTGTGCGTATGCGCGCGGGCATGGGCTACTTTTACGTTTTATTCAGCGGGTTACGTGCGGAAGACCGACGTAATCGATTACGATCTAATTAACAGTTGCCGCGCCTCTCATTATATTCCGAGCAGCGCGTGGAAAACGTTAATTCGAACGGTAGAAAGCAGCAGGAACGTCGCCAGCGTCTTATGTATGCATAGTGAGCCTTGTCACAGGAACCAATTAACTTCTTTACAAGGAACGACCATTACCTCAGAATGCGTTAAAATGACCGGTGAGAGCGAGGAAATCGCAATGTCAACCGGTAAAACCGACCACTACCTAACAAGCATCGAGCATTTCCCAACTTGCCGCAGCAGCGATCTCATGGCGACCGGAAACGATCGCCCAAGCGATTTAATGAATCATAATCAGCATGCCCCGTGAGACGCCCTACAAATGCTTTTTTTCGCGATGCTACGAATCTGTTTCTGTATATGCACGCGCATCGAATGAGATATGCCATTGTCTCGCGATCCGACCCAATTATCGGCGGTAATTAATAATCGCGTCGCGATAATCTAACTCGAGTGTTCGTTGTAACCATCTTTATTCTTTTGACCCGGCTAGAAACTTATCCCATGGTCCTGACCAGATTGATTTTCATCAGTTAACTGGTTTGTACGCGACGACGTTGTCAGATTCTAATTATTAATAAAATTCTAGTTAATAATGATCATTAACGATTCCTGCATCCACTGCACTGTACAATTTATCGGGTCCCGATAATATCACGTTATACAAAACAAATAACTGATTGGGGATCAACTTGATCGGGACTATGAAATATATTTCTAGTCGGAAAGGTATTTAAAATTATCCTCTTCAAGATTAGATTCTTCAAGATCTTGGTGAGAATCTCGCTCGTTTAAGAGCTCATAAGATCGACGTATTCGATCGGTCACGTCAAAACGATATCAGAATGGACCTCGTGGTGAAGTAGCTCGTGGACGTGCTTCGTTTGCAGAATTTCTGTCAGCGAGCACGAGACGTTTCAAGGTGCCAAGAGAGAGAGAGAGCAACGCCAAACCGAAGCCCTGCCCGGCAATAATTCGTCAAGGATACGTTTTTCGGAACGTATGTTTACTGAAAGGTTTTCATCATCGGGTTTTTTTCATCGAGCCGATTCGACTGCCTGCTCGATACGAGATTATCAGTGTCCTCTTGTTCGCGATCGCGCTCCCCGCGTAAATCATATCGGGCTCGGGTTTACGTGAAGTCACCCTCGGAGGGTGATTAGTGCGACTCGTGTCGTCGGCAATGCTCGATCAGCCGGGGAGGGGAAATTTATCTGACGAATCCGACGATAAAGGAAACATAACAATTTATCGCGGCGGCGACGGCGCGATCGCGGATTGCCCTCGTAAATAATACACGCTCGTACGCCGCGCGAACACGAGAGCACGCCGAGAGGCGGTCACGAGAAAACCGCGCGGCGGATTTCTCGCAGGCTTTATGCACGTTATAAACCGTATATGTGTTAGCGGACGAGAAGCATAGCGAGCGAGAAGTGTATGTGCGCGCGGGGCCGCCTACTCCAACCTGTTAACAAATATCCAAGGCGGGCGGTTAACATGCGTTTACGATAATTTATCGTGCCGATGCGGCACGGCCGGGGCCGCGCTCGCTCCGCTCAGAGTCGTATGCGCGTTTATACCGGGTGATATCGGCTCGCTGTGTGAATAAATCGAAAGGAAAGGCGACAGAATAGGGGTGTAAGGGGCGCCAACTTACGCGCAAGGACAGTCCTCAACATTGAACGGAAGCATAAAGATAAGTACATACTTTGTACTTGACATCTCTGAGGGCTCATCGAGCCAGCCCTCCACTCGTTATCGCGTACGAACGTGGCGTTTTATAAACGTGAAACGCGCGAAACGATCCTTTATTTTCGCGGGAAATGGAAATGGCACATTTCCGAAGACCATAATCGTGCGCGTTAACATGAAAACGAAATGGCGCTTTTAATTCTCTGCAATATAATTCCTTTTTGCTTCGGTTAAATGATGCAACAGGGAAATGGCGAACGGTGTATGACATGTAAATTAATAATTCGAATTTTTATCCAGATATATTCGCAATAACTTTAAATGAATCCGCTCCGACGGGAAAAAATAACAGCTGTTAAAAATAGACTGTTTGGCGACAATGTTGTTAAAAGTACACTCCAGAAGAAGACAAGTGCAGACTGTTTGCTGAACTGAGAGAAAAATAGCGATTATTAATAACCTATTTACTTAAATGTAAATCCTTTTACTTAAATACTTTTATTTAAACGGAATGAGTAGTTCTCAGGAGAAGCTAAGGCTTTAAGAAAATGTGTATTTTTCTTACTTTTGAAAAGTATTTTATACATTAGTATAAATAAATATATTAGTACCGAATACCATATACAGTGTGGGAATATCACATTGCCTCGAAATCATCACAGTGCACTGTGATGGAAAAGCGAAATTAGTCTCAAAAAATCTATGAGACATGTGTTCAATCTCAAAGTTGCAGGGAATCATGCAGGCTCAATGGAGGATTAGACACGGAATGTCTGAATCAGGTTTTCTCGAACGCGCGCTGCGCTATGCGCGACTCGCGAAATTACGACAACGTTACGAATCGCGCACGATTGGCTCTTGTTGCAGGGTAACGGTCGAAAATCGTACCGTCTAAATAGGCCTTTAGTCGTTCCGGTCGACGAGACGCGCGGCATGATAGATCGCCGCAGACGCTTTTATCAATCGTTTAAGCGCGATCGTGCCTCGATTGCTGACGAGTCCAGGCGGCATTCGCGATTTCGCAATGCTCGCGCGCGGATATTGTTTGTCAATGAGATATCCTGAAATATTCCCAGAGAGAAAGAGGGAGGGTGATAGAGGGGGGAGAAAGAACCTCCGCAATGATCATCCGTCACCGACAGGCGCGCCTCGTGCGTGATCGAACTCACGACGATGTCGACGCGCGAATACCGAGAATCTCCGTGGATCACGGCGACGCAGGAAGGAATATAATTATGTGTCTCTCAGCGATGCGATCTCTCGTGAAAAATTAAGAAGTTGCGGAAATTCTTCGTACTGACGCGTTGCGTTATTTTCCGATTTTCGAAACTGAGAATTTTATTCGACATTATGACACGATATAACAAATCGTCCACCATGACAAAAATCGTTATTAATAATATTATTCTGTAAATCAAATTTTTTTGAACTGCCTTTCTTCGTTGGCAAACAAAAGCGTAAGGTATAACTACCAATTTTCGGGCGCGCACCCAATTCTGGACATTATTCTTATTGTATGTTTAAATATGAATATTTAAACTTACTACATAGAATATATATATATATATTTATTTTATGTTGAAAGTTCAAATATATTCGTATTTGAAGACTAAAAAAGAATGTTTAACAGAATTAGGTATAGAATGAGTTACAAAATTGAGAATTATTACGGTCATTACTCTTGCGCAATAATGATATAATTAACAATATAATTAAGAACGCTGGATGATAATAAATAACAATAATACTAATAATAATTAATAATAATAATAATTACTGAACAAGCCCGTTAGTAATGACTCTCAATTTGGACAGTTCGGCGAGCTCCCAACTTCATTGTGTCTAAACCGTTCTGCAAGCCACTGTACATGTCCGGGCATCGGTACTTTTACCTTAACTGGGAGTTCGGCCGGTCACATTTGGCGTGTTGCAGCCGCGAAAATCCCCTTCGGGGTTCTGTCGAAATTCACAAGTCATACGCATCGATTGAGATCGCTCGCGTGCCTCCGCTAAATACCGCGGAGAATTTCTAAGAAAACGTGCCCCGGAAACGACACACCTGATTAATGCGCGACGTAAAGGCCGTAAGTGCATGTCATTAACGGTCGTCCATTTTTCATCGGATCGATCGGCGCGAGACACGTGTGCCCACGTCGTAGCCACTCCTCGTGGCTGGTGTTGCATTGCCGAGATGAGAGATCGGTTGAGACGGTGTGTACTCGAGAATATCGGGACACCCTGTACGCATATTAACCGGCCGATATACGGAGGTCTTTAAGCCCGGCGAGCGGGAATAATAATTTTGAATGCTACTCGCGGAGATAGATACGAACACGAGGAGCAGGCGAGAAGGTGGTGCGCGTATTCGAGCGGATAAAGCGGCGACGAACAGCGCGGTGGACAGAAGGAAAGAGAGGGAGAGAAAGGAAACGGACCTAAGGAAAGAGAGGAAGAGAGAACGAGGAGAAGGAAGAGGAGAAGGAGGGTTGAGATATACGTTACAGGTGAGAGCGCGAGTATCGCGTGCTGCAAACGAGCCGGCAGCTGCCCGCTCCTGGCTACACCACGGTCCCGGGTATTAATATGCGACTGACCGAGTGGGACCGATGCTTTTGCTGCTAGAACGAACCGTCGGGCCGTATTACGTCACATCAACCAACGCACCACTGCCGCGACTACGTCGCATAGGGCGACGTCGCATCCTGTTTCTCGCGCCGAGAGATTTATCGCTGAATCAATAAATCGCGGCTAAAGACAGATCGTTCTCGTCTATCTCGATGTGTGTTCCTAATCCTTCGCGCATCATATCGGGTCCGTCAGGCCCGAACGAATATTCGATCGCTCAGCAACTTTCGCGAAGGGTCCGGGAAAATTTCAAAATAGCGCACGGAAAAAATAGAATTTGCTTGGATTAGCCAAATAGCTAGTGAGATATGAACGAATTCCGTTCGAAGTTATTTTGTTCAAGTTAACAAGAATCCGGTTAACCAAAAAAAAAAACAAGATTTCCAGTTAATTAGATATTTAGTTAGTTCAACCAAATTTTTATTTCGTGCACAAGTTTGGAATCTTTTAAATTTTGAGTTTTTTGCGCTGCTATCTTATGGCTGAAGCTTTTCTGTGTCTCTGAGAAACAAATATGTGCCGAAATTTTTTGGAGTGGAGTCTCACTTAAAACGAATGAAAAGTGGCAGTATTTTCGTTCAAAGTGAAAATATTGCTACTCTCGAAATCGCAAAAGTCAGTATTTCACTCAAACTCAGAATGGCTTCTAACTCTACATGAGAGAATGTTTCAAATGTTAGAGTGAATATGTCCTTGTGATAGTATGACACATCAGATTCAAGTGAAAATATCCACTCGACGAACCAGAGTGGAACGTTCACTCTGTATGAGTGAAAAATCATTTGAATTCGAGTGACTCTACTTTTTGTGCGAAATGTCACTTCGAGAAATTTAGAGAGTGTATCCCGAGAGGAGATACGATTATACGCGCAGAGCGTTAATCTGTCTCGCTTACTTTCATGTAGCTTAGCTGATTTTCGGGATTCCTCTTACGGTGCAACGCGCGGATTACGCGTGAAGCGTTTAGCCGCGCTCTCGCGAGAGAGGACGGGATTTTATTTATTCGTTATATCTGGACGCTACTTCATGAATATCGGTCTTACACGCGATGATTTTGAAGAGAGGCCGCAACCGGCGACGGCGCATGGAACGTCGGAACGGGTGACTGACATGTTACCGTGTACCGCACTAATATTAAACTATCATCGTGGAAGGTTCCGAGCCGCTTTTTTTTGGTTTCTTTAGCTCGTGCTCACGTGCATGTGCATGGGTCACGTGAGGCCCCGCCGGCGAGTATATGTTGATTTACGCCGATCGTGAGGCTCCCGATATACTTTGTCGAGAAAGGAAGAGAAAGAGAGAGAGAAAGAGAGGGGAATGTATCAAGCGTGCGAGCGGGCCCGGTGTTCCCTCCCGTCATTAGAGTTCCTCAAGAAAGAGTGCTTTTTCATTTCATGCGCTGGCCGCCGGCGAGGCGAGAGGGCCTCGTCGGGACCCGTGGCGTAGTCGGCCACATCGGACCCTCATTCGAAGCGGAAAACACTGGTATTCGTGCCACGGTATTACGGTAATACGGTACACTTGCAGCCGCGCTTTCCCGAAGAGCTGTCTTTGCGCGCCGATTAATTTCAAGGTGTGACTGGAGAAGGTGACGTCGCTCCTACGACGTCTCCATCCCGCGGGATCCCTTCGCGTCCCTTCGCGGAAATTCAATGAAACGTAAATTTTTGAGAAGAAAGAAAACAACAAGAGACACGTGGCGCGTGATTTCACGGTGCTCGGTCGTGTGTTCCACAAGTCCCCGGCAAGTACAGGCAATTTGTTCCGAACGCTTGTCGCGGAATCACGGAGGAAAATTATGTTTTCCCCCGCGCCGGGAAATCCGTCGTCGCTGAAGACTTCGCTCGTGTATGACACCGCGAAAGATGCCGCGTCACGACTTCCTTATCGGACCACGAGGCGGGATCTGGCCAGGTGGTAACGACGGCGGCGGCGGCGCTCCGTTCCAAAGGGAAGCGAGCGGAAAAGAAACGCGGTGAGCTGAATTAAAAGAACGACTTGTCGGTTAGTTGACTCTACTCCGCTCCTAGTTTTTCTCCCTCGTGAGAAAGCGGGCCGGTGGAGAGGAGAAAAGGAGAGAAGCGCGCCGGCAGCGGTGGCGGCTGAATGCCGAGCAATCTGTTTTCAACGCGGGATAACTCCGCAGCCCTTCTTCGCTTTTCTCTCTCCTTCACCCCTCTTCCCCTCTTTCATCCTCTCCCTTTGCCCTTCGCCACCGCTCCCCATCCACCTTTCATCCCCCTTTTTCGTTCCCCCTTTGCGGGGTTAGCTATTCCGCACGGAGCACGGCTCGGTAACCTCCCACCGACACTCTATCGCCTCCACCGTCGCCGTCGCCGCCGCCGCCACCGTAGCGGGCGTAAAAAGCACATCCGAATTGAATCATTGCTGAATAAGCGGGAAAGTGGCTGCGCCGGGTGGAAGGAAATCGGGAAGCGGCTAACCCCCGGTATAGCAGCGGAGGGTCGTTTTCCATCCGGCTCATTGGTACACCTCCTCCCTCGTGTCGAACGCCTCTCCTCTTCTTCTCTGTCTCTCGGGATGTGCTCTCTCCTCGAGCACAGCCCGAGCACACTTTCTTCTCTTCTTTCGTCCGTCCCGCTTTCGCTCTATCGCCTAATTCGGACCGCAGTTGTTTGGGGAAACTCGTGACTCTGTCAATCGAGGACTCGTGGCAGTTTTTGGAATTATCAAGCCCGTCAAGGGGAAGATGAGGGAAGGCATTCGATCATTTCAAGTCAAGAAAATTGACTTCACGTTACGTCCCACGCGATCCTCAATAAACCACGGGAAATTACAATGAGACACTTCACGTGTTCCGATTCGAACAGGCCGGCACAGCGAGCGTCGTCGTGCGCGTTCGTTTCTCTAATAACACGCCGGAGACTCCTGCGGAGGAGAGTCGTCTGCGATATCTCTCGAAAACTTCGCCGGGAAAATTAGCTACTGCCGGAGGAGGATACTTCGCCCGACAATGGCGGAGAGAGCCGTCGGAGAGGTCGGACCGCTAACTGTTGCGTCGAAACGCGTGCGATGCCTCCGGCTAATAAAGTAACGACCTCCGCGACGGAGAAGAGGAGAGAGAAGTCACGACGCGCACATACACCGTCGCCGTCGAATGTGAAGGCGGGCTTGTGCTTTATACGCACTCTCTCACCCACTCCCGCCGCGTTAACGTGCGTCGAGATAAACTCACCCTTGTAGCGAAGCGTGTCGGCCGACCGAGGGTCGTTCAATTAGGACGAAATCCTCCCCCTTCGAAAGCCAACTTGCCGTTTACCGTCGAGGGCGAAAACTTTCCGCGAGCGTCGTCTCCAAGGGTGCGTACTTTGAAAACGCGGATGGGCGCTCGGTTTCATCCCCCCACGAAAGAAAAATACAGTTCTGATGAAGAAAGGAAAAAAAAATGCCTAAAAATGCCTCTGGCGTTCGTCCGGCCGAGGGTCCTTGGATGTACTCGTGTAATTATACTGACGCGCATTTTCTCGATTGAGAGACGAGGAAATTGATGTGGCTTAACCTCTAACCTAAAATTGCAATATTTTTATCTTAACGAGTTTCAGAACGCACATCCGATAGGAAAATTTGTCTTCATAGAATCACAAGAAAAGACAGATTCTTTCATCTGATACGGATGCATAGCGAAATTCAACAAAAAAGAAGCATTGCTATATTGCACTGAGGGAGAAAAGTGTCTCATTCAAAAAAGGTATAATCTCACCCTCAGCGGAATCCTCTTATATATATATATATATATATATATATATATATATATATATATATATATATATATATATA
>NW_022639452.1:2689399-2705059 GCF_010583005.1 Odontomachus brunneus
TATATATATATATATATATATATATATATATATATATATATATATATATATATATATATATATATAGCCTCAAGAGGATTCTTCTAAAACCGGAAGGGAAATAGTCTGAGTGCAATATTATTCCTCTGCATTGCAGTATTCTTTCAATAAACTTTTTGCCTAAAATATGGGATTAAAATATGGGAAATAGTGTCTAGCAATTAAAATCCTTTTTAGTGGATATTTTCCTTTTGGTTTTAAAAAAATTCTTTTAAAGCTATATACATATGTATATATACAAAGAGGATTATGCCAAGAATGAAATTATATTCCTTCGGATGTTGCTACTTGACTATAATCGCACAGTGAAAAATTATAATTAGAAACACCATTCTTGTCTAGAAAGTGCTATTATACTTTCATATACAATTGTCATTATCCGGAAAAAAATGGTTGTGTCAACCGGAAAAAAAATATAGCATAGCTTTTTTTTTACTTCAAAAATCAATTCTCGATTGTGCTGACCTACCGACTCATTGCCTCAAAAATGCAATTTTTTAGGCAACGAATCGCAGTGCTAATGAATGCATTGGTCAACGTAATCTAGAATTGATCACTGAAGCCAGAAATAAAAACTGTGCCATATTTTACTATTTTCTGGTCGACGCAATAATTCTTTTCTTTTTTGTGTACTATTTTTTGCTTGAACAACAAAAAGATACAGTTGAAAATAAATATAATTTTTGGCAGGATTAACCATTTTTCCTCTATCAGTACGACACTTTCTTCACGGTAATGGAAACTATATTTATATTAACTATATTTATGACAGTCGACACGTATCTACGTTCAATGAATATGTGGGCAATCGTAAATATGCCGAGCGTGCATGATATATTTCCCCCGTGAAAACATTCTGAGCGAGGGGGAGAGAGAAAGAAAGATGAACTTGGAGTCACCGATGAAATCAAGCGCGCGGTGCACGCGACACGCGGGGGCGCGAGAAATATTTTTGTTGCGAGCGTGGCTAAAGCGATTCAAGAGCGGTTGTAGTTTACGATCCATCGAATTTATTCTCGCGTGAGAGGGATCGGGAAAGCGAGGCAAAGAATGAAAGAGGGAGAGCCTCGGTGCACGGTCTACTGGTGACACAAAGGAGAAACGATCGTGGTAGCTTCTCGTGCGCCACGTCTATAATCCAGTAACGGGCAAAGTTACGTCCTTGTTCTTGGCCGCGCGATTACTTCCGTTACGAAACGGCGAGCGCCTTTAAACGTATCGGGCCGTTTCATCGACGAAGCGGATCCCCGATATAACGCCGGCGACTTGACGGAGCATGGCGGTTGCTCCGGAATCGCGCGAACTCTGTGCCTATATACATATTTACACGTACACACACGCACACATCTGCACACGCGCCGCTTTTTAATTTCGCGCGCATACGCGAGAGACTTTCTAGCGAATGCTCGATACAATCTTTTCAGCAACAAGTGGTCGATTGTTTCCTTTGCCGCCTCGCACGAGAGCTTTTGTCGGCGCTCGGACGTTTTCGAATTCCCAGAAGGTGTCGAACGACTCGAAGCCGCTTTCAACGTCCCGGCTACGGAAGATCATTGTACCGCCACCCTCGTATCAGGGGCGCGTCTATATGGAGACCATGGAGAGAGAGATCGAAGCTACAACGAGAAGATACGAAACTCGAACCGGTCTTCGAGCACGTGGCCGAGGAATAAAAATCGCGAGCGAGCGCTCTTGGCAAATTGTCGACTTGTAACGAGTACACTTCACCAAGTTATGTCTCGTCGTGTCATCAGCGCATGATGTTTCCACGATATGTTGTCGACACGGATCTTCAGGATTTCTGCGAGACGTTAGCGTCGTGTTAAACCCGCACTTTCGTTGGCTGATCTTTTTTTAGAATCGCCTCGGAGTAATCGTCATCCTCCTGCCTTAATATGTCGCGGCGATGTATTCGGGACGAACGAGAGAAGCGAGAGAAAATACGGGCGTCGACGTGGTCTGTAACTGTAACCATGGGATTCCGTGGTCGTCGCGCTCGACGGCGACGTTGCGCCCTGCACGTGTCCGGTCGATGCGGGACGCACGTGTCACGTGTGCCCGAGGACGCTCCATTCAGCGGGCTCGCATATCCCGTGAGTAACGTCGGGTCAGACGACGGCGACGATGACGTCGATGACGAGGGGGGACGCCGTTCTAGCTGCGAGCAAGAAGGGAAACGACAAGTGCCTACACGACAAGTGCGTATCCCGCGTGCGACTCAAGTACGGAATGCTCGGCCGTGTGAACGCTCGCAACGGGTCTTCGGAAAAGGCGATGTCATCGTACGGAGCTCTCGGGGTGGCAAGGCGAGGGCCCACAGTCAGAGAGGACGACGATTCTCTCCCCCTCGCTCGGAACAGCGTGGAGTCCTTCCGTCGCTCGCGTGGGATATTAGATCGCGGTGGAAGGATAGCGCCTGTTGGGGAATTCAGCGTGCGATATCGCTAAATGCAATGTACGATTTCGCCGAAAAATTGTTCACGTTTGCCGAACGGGAATCATCACTCTCCGGATTTGAGGCTGCGATTGACTCACAGAGACTACACTTAGGTTGCATTAATATAAGGTTGTGATTATAATGAATCCTAGTCTACAACAGAGGTGTCGTAAGCCGTAAAAATTGTGTAATTATAGCCGATTTTTCTTGCAATAATCGACTGTGATTGGTCAATTCTTACGACACCTATTGTACGGTCTGAACGAGCCAACGCGTTTTGGTTGGAGAACTTCTGTTTCTTAGAGTCAATTTTAGGCCATAAGAACCAGAAATTCTGTGTCCTTTCACCGAGACGCGTCGGTTCGTTCATTAAAATCCAAAACTCTTCACATTGATACAATCAAAGTGTTTTATTCGTGAAGGAGTTATCGGTGGTGCTTTTATCGAGCAACATAAGATGATGATAATATATTTTCCGAATGTGGAAATTATTTTACAACCGAAACTAGATCGACGAATATATTCTATGAAGAGCGCGCGAGTTTAGCACACAATGAGATTTAATCGACAAGGGCGGGTTAATTTCGAGGTAACGAGCGCTTTTAAGAAAACAATGTAGTCGATGTAACGCGATGGTTATCTTACCGATTCGCAGACAGCTTCTAACGTCGCCAGGTCGGCCGACGGTGGACGCCACCGAATATTATTTCCTGTAATTGGCAGTCTTCGCGCAATTGCACGAGTAGTCAAGAACATAAGAAAAGGTGTCCGAACAGTCGTCGCCATGCGTCGAGCGCATTCAGACGTTGGAATTTAGTCGTAACACGCGACTTACATCAATTACGCGAAAGAGCCGAGGAATGAGAAAGAGAGTGAGGGAGGAACGAAGGCTAGAGCAAGATAGAAAGAGGGATCTGCATACGCCTGGAATTGAAATTCCCTCAAAGCCTCTCAACTACGACGCTTTGCAAATCGTTCATGGCCGCATCTTACAGTGTCTCGTATCGACTCTTAGCTCGTATCGACACGGACGTGTCGCGTTAGTCGCCACACGGCCTGAGTCGGCTCCATGTCTCCGACTACGACGTTCTTCCCCCCGCGAGGAACGTCCGACAGAAAGAGAGCAATTCGGAAGCAAGACGCACGACGTCGTTATCGGCGTCGAATCGGCCGAGTTCTCTCACGGAGCATCTACGTGCCTCGTACGATCGAATCACAATTTTCGGTGTGAACGGGGTCTTAGACGCACGCACAGATCGCCGAACACAATGGAATGTCGCGTGCACGGATGCCCCGTTCAGCAGCAACCGGAGCTCAGGCTCTGCCAACCTATGACCGTCATGTGAGGCCCGTAGAAAAAGAGAGGATCGAGCGATAGAGTGAGAGAGAAAGAAGGGAAAGAGCACGAGGGAGAGAAAGAGAGGCGAGAATGGACGAACACGTTGCAGGAATACGAAAATCGACGGTCGATCGGTGCCCGAACGTGTTTACCTATGCGCGAGTAATAAGAACAGATATTCCCACACGGGCCCCGAGCTGGCCCGCCGTGGGAAACTCATACGTGAGCAGCGGTGCTCGGGAGTATCTGCGGCGCGAAAGCAGCTCTTGAGGAGTGAGCTGGTGCTAGCGTATCTTGACGCAGGTGCGATTCGATTAGCAGCTTATAGTTCGGCTCGCCGACGTTTTTCAGAGTCCGCAGCTGGGACACGACGCGGCGAACGCGCATTTGTCACGTGTTGGACACGCGGGAAGAGAAAGAGAGAGAGAGAGAGAGAGAGAGAGAGACGGTTTCCTTCCAGTATTTTAATTGGACCGACTACTTACTGCTGATCCTTCCAAGCGAAGATGCGATCGCGTTTTCGCGTGTCGTTTTAATAGAACGACACATCCTATCTCGTGTAAGTTGCGGATCGCGAAAGCTGTGCACGATCGAGTTCTCGGGATGCAAATTGCGATTCGAGTATTGCGCGCGGAACGATTCCGTGGATTATGTAGTTAGCGCGATACCGTTCTCAACGCTCTCTACATTTCTTAAAATGGAATCTCGCTCGAAACAAACGTAAAGTGGTAGTATTTTTACTCAAAGTGAAAATATTGCACTCAAGTTTAGAACGAATCCTGACTTTGTATGAGCGAAGGTTTCAATTGAATAGAATGAACATGTTCTGTAACGACAGAGTACAGCCTTAATTTATATATTGATTTACTAAGGTCGAGATTTCAAATCTTTCATGAGTAGAATCTCGCTTTTTAAATTTCTTGGAATGAAATTTCACTCAAAAATCAAAATAACTACTAGTCACTCGAATTTCAGCGATTTTTCGTTCATATAGAATAAAATCTCCATTCCGAATCGTCGAACGGATATATTTACTCGAAATTGAAGAATGAATCCGATGTACACAATCTGGCACAATAGTCTTAACATTTACTAGGCATAGTTCCAAACGAATTTCTCGATTACACACGATATACGCGTACATATTCATGCATCATGACCGTTGATTTGTTCCCATGGAATCGTTTCCTCGAAATAATTAACAGTTATGATGCACGAATATGTAAACATATTGCGCGTAACCGAGAAATTCATTTGGAACTAAGCCTCGTAAATGTTGTTAAAGGCTAGTATGCCGGATTGTGTACATCGGATTCACTCTTCAATTTCGAGTGTATACATTTACTCGACGATGCAGAGTAGAGAATTCATTCTACGACTTGTATTAATAGTCGTTGGAACTTGCCTCAAGTTACCCAGATACTCAGACTTCAATTTATAGCCATCACCTGAAACTTTGTTTCATGTGAGACCCAGATCTGCATTCATAGTTAGGTTCAGTTAAATTATAATACATGTAATGTCTAACATATCTATAAAAAACTGCGATTCAACTGAAAAATTTTCACCTAACTCTAAATTGAAATATGAGTATCTCGCTGGAAACGAGTTTCAAGTAATATAACTATTAATACGGGTCTTAGAATTAAATATGAATTTTTCAGCTGAATCTTGTAATCAACCAGATTTAATGTCATATATGTTATATGATAGAAATAAAAAATTTAAATTTAACTATAACTTTAGATCTGAGTATTTCA
This sequence comes from Odontomachus brunneus, assembly GCF_010583005.1. Classification (NCBI taxonomy): domain Eukaryota; kingdom Metazoa; phylum Arthropoda; class Insecta; order Hymenoptera; family Formicidae; genus Odontomachus; species Odontomachus brunneus. The sequence goes on from NW_022639452.1 coordinate 2,694,975, forward strand.
TGTAAAATATATTTCAATCAACGACTATTAATACGAGCCTAAGTGGATGAAAAATCACTGAAATTCGAGTGACTCGATGATAATATGGCTTTTCGAATGAGGTTTTACTCCAAGAAATTTAGAGAGCGCTATTCTACCCGCGAGAGTTAAACATTTCATCTTAAGCTGGATATTTCGCTCTTGTTCGGTGATATCGTGCGAAACGCGTCATAACAGCTATTATCAAGGTGCATGACGGATCACAGTCGATCATCGATATGTTTCAGGATTTACGCACACGCATGCGTGGCGTGGCGTCGAGGAAGGAAGGAAGGAAGCTAGAAGGGAAGGAGGGTCGACAGTATCGGAGGTGAATCTGGGCTGTGATCGGGGTAGCGCAGGTGCAGGTGCTTCTAGAAACCGGCGACCAAGGGCGGCGAGGGGACCAGAGAGGGCAGCAAGGCGAGGGGTATAAAGGGGCGTAAAGGAAGCGAAGGCAACGGGCCGCGACCTGCACGCGCCTCTGACGCGCCGATGCCACCGATATCTTCTTCTTAAACTTTCCTATCCGCTCATTCATGCCCGACTAAATGCCTATAATTTCGGGTATGATTACAGGGCACCGTAACCAACGCCCCGTGGACTCATGCTGCCCCGTTCAAGAGGAGAGAAAAAGAGACGGAGAGAGAGGAAAGGAGAGCTCGTTATGCGAAGGGCCCGACGAAATTGAAACGGAACGGGTCCCTTTCGACCGGCGGTCGTCCGCTCCTTTGGACGAACCTCGCTGTCTCGCTCCTTTGCGAAGGAAAGTAACCTGTATATAATGACATATAAATCCCTTCAAACCGATCGAGCCGATGACAGGTGGTCCCGCGTGATTATCGCTAATTCGCCGTGGCTTGAACAAACAGAGAAATCGCGTACGACTATCCAGGTGCTTCCTCGGACGCTGCCTGTCGGCGAAATGTCGACGAGCTCGCGAATCGACCGTTTCTACCTCTTGCTCGCGCGAGAGCCTCTACTTCGGCCTCTCCTAATTGCGATCCGGTGGTATATACGACGTGTTCCGAGTCGAATACTCAGGAGCGCGCACGATTCGTTCGGAAGGGTGTGTCGGGGTCCCCTCGCGAGGATGTTGGCGCAGTTGCAGCGACGAATCGACTTACTTACTCGTGAATTACCAAGCTCGTGGAGCTCTCTTCGCGAGTTATACGTGTGATCTTTTAATCCCGAGGGATAAGCAATTTCGTGAGACCTCTCCCTCTCTCTCTCTCTCTCTCTCTCTCTCTCTCTCTCTCTCTCTCTCTCTCTCTTGGAGAGGTCATTGAACTACGTGCTCGCCCGCGCGACTGTTTATAGTAAACGGTTCAAGTGAGATGATACAGCCAGGAAATTGTAGGATAAAGATCGGCGCGCGGATCACAGCATGGCGTCCGATAATAACGATGTAATTGAGATGCTAAGAAAGTGAAGCCGCGATGCGCGCGATCGCCATGAGCGGCGTAATTAAATATACGTTCCTTGAGCCGCGTGTGTGACGTACGTGCCGCGATCGTTTTCACGGAATAAAATCGCCGCGCCCCGCCGTATCATTATGATAATGATTTCCACACCGGAATCCCCCCACCTTCTCCCCCTTCTCCCTCCCATCTCTCCGCTCTGTCCTATATGTGTGTGGCGCGGTTTATTAAAAAGATAGCTCTCGCGCAAGAGTATTACCGCGTTTACCCCTGCGGCCGTGCCGCGGATAAATGGGATTCTTCGCCGGTGAGACGAGCCGAGCGCGAAATGACAGACTGCGCCCCGTACAAATACCGAAATTGTCCGGTGGATCGCGTACTTAAGTGAAACGTGATTACACGTTCGCCGCTCGCGACGAATCGGCGTAAGCGCGGATTTAGCGCGTCCCCGTGGTATTATAATTCGACATGCGCCCATCACATTACGTCAATTAATGACCTTCTGCGCGATGATCGAGAAATTTGCGTGAAAAGAGAACGAAAAAATAAGAATGTTGGTGCGTTGCGATTACGGTGCGCCGTTGATTCTCTTGCGATTACGACAGACGCCGTCTCGCTCTCTGATGAGCTGATCACGATGAGGTAATCCCGCAAAGGTTTTGCATAAGACACAGTCATCTGTGCGCGTGATAAATAAACGAGAATAATAGATGGGCGCCCTGTTGTACTTTTCATCACAATGTGACGCTTTGTAATTTACGAGAAATAAAGAGACATTTGCGTGCGAGCGTTCTTTTCCCGCGCTTTTCTTCCTCGCAAACTCGGCTAATGGACTCGTGTTTCGACCCTTAACTTCGTGCGCCGTGGCGGTGGGTCAAAGCGCAATCACGCTCCGGTATATGAGGGAGCGTGTGTAAGAGAGAGAGGAGCACTTACCTCTTGTTGTTGAATTAGGAAGTCAGGCGCGGGCGGTGGCGGGGGTGGTTCCGCGGCGGAGACTTCCTGGAGCAATCCCACGTGCTCCCAACAGTCTTCGGACATGTCCATGATCGCTTCTTCCTTTCGTCTTCTGGGCGAACGTTGTCCCGCGAGGAAAACGGAATATAAGACGACGCGAACTTCTTGTTCCTTCCTTCCTCTTAATTTCTCCGACACTTCTACGCTCTGTAAGTGCAAGAGAGAACCGTTGTAATCGGTAGGCTCTGGTCACAGTCACTAACAGAAAATCCAGTCACGTAACCCGTCACAATAATATCGGCATAACGCGCCGAGGGTGGTCGACCGGTGCGCGCCTCCACCGAGGAGGGAAAGAAAAAAAAAACGGAAACAGAAAGCGGGACGAGAAGACGAGAGCGCGTACGTATAACGAGTATGACGCGCCGACGACGACGGTGACGACGACGACGACGGCGACGACGACAACCGGGTCGACGTGTATCGCGTGACCGCGTTCTCTGACGACGGCGACGGCGACGGCGTCGAGGACGACGACGGCCGTCGGTGGTGGTCAGTCGGCGTGGAATGAAGTTGGCCCGCGGGTTAGGTTGGGTTAGCCGAGCGGGAGTTGTGCAGCATCAGAGCGCGCGCGGCGAGAGAGACGAGAGAGAGGGCCGGTACCGGTGCGAGAGGGAGGGGAGAGAGGAGAATAGAGAGACGCAAGAGGGAGCGACAGAGAGAGGACGAGCGGTAGTGAGGGTGAAAGAGCGGGTGGGGTGCATAGGAAGAGAGAGAGAGAGAGAGAGAGAGAGAGAGGGAAGATGGAACGTGAGAGAGAGAGAGAGAGAGGGAAAGAGGGACGAAGAGAGAGAGGTGTAAGGCGTAAGTCTGCCCTAGTCGCTCGCTTAACCGTGCAGGAGGTGGCGCCAATATAAACCGTACCCCACCTCCCGGCCTCCGACAAAGAGCTTGCGTATAATACCTGTATGCGCCCGTTGGTAGACCATCCCGCCTACCAACTACCGTATTGCGGGATTTGTGATCCGTGCCGCCGGTAATTATTGCGATTTCACTTATATCCCGACAGTATATATCGCTTAACCCCTCGCGCCCTCCTCGTAGCTGGCCCTCATTGCAAGCCGACCGCGGGAACTCGCGAGATACTCGGTCGCCGGGATCCCCAGAGGGATATTGGAGTCACGATGAGGTTATCTTTCTTGATAGCGTCACGTCCGCGCGCAAACATATTCGCGGTTCACATACATCATTCAAAAATGCCGTAGCCAAGAACGCGTCACGGTATATACGTCGATCGACATTTTCAAATCGTTTACGCAGTACAACCGTCGCGGCGCGCGAAGGTCGGGCAGCCGTAAGATAACAAAATCTCAGTGTCGCGCGCGCACTCGTGCCAATGTAGAAAAACGTCACGCGTGCCGGAGAGGGACGTGTAATAAGTGTATGTATCCTTCGGAAACGATGTCGCGGCTCGACAAGGACACGCTCTCGCGACTCATTCTCGCGAATATTCTCGACGTCGTCTTTTCTCTTTCCCTCTGATTACCATTGAATTTCCAATTCTTGAATAATGAATGCGACGATCGTTTTGTATTATTAAATGAATGAGCCGAAGATAAATGAGAGATAATGAAAATAACAGATTCGACACGACGCGACAAACACTGCTTGTATGTATCGAGATCACTCACTGCCTAATAACGTACTTACGATACATCCCGATATTTATTTCCGCACAAGACTCACTGTCAATTCGCAAAAAACGCAGGCCGATGTCGACTGATATGTCAATGACGATTACTTGATACAATAACATCAAACGATGCCCGCGCATAACGGTCGCCGAAATCCGTGCCAAGATGTAAACAGTTTCGCGATACTATATAGCGCCCGACAAAGATACGGGTATACGCCTCTCCCTCTCTCTCTCTTACTAACAGATCGAGATTCGCTACCTCCCGAGATTCAGTGTCGCGAATGTTCCTGGCGTCGTCTTTTTCTCTTTCCCTCTGATCGAACTTTTGATACGCGAGTAATAAATGCGATCGTTTGATTCTATTACTGTTTGAATGAGTCGAAGATAATGAGAGTGACAGACGCGCCGAGCACTGGCGATATACTACTGTGTCCAAAAAGTAAGACCAATTTAAAATTTTTTTTTAAATCTTTATTTATTTTCCAAATCTGTTTCGTCGCCTTCAAAGTAATCCCCCTCAGACACAATACACTTATGCCAACGTTTTTTCCAACCCTACGGTTGGAAACCGTATTACGTGATGCATATAAACCCACACTGCAGATATAAACCCACCATCTCACACTGCATTGGTTCTTCGAGACCATTTCGCTAAAAATTCGACCCATATCGTTCCACAACCACCATATTCACCTGATTTAGCACCGTGTGACTTCTGGCTATTCCCTAAACTCAAAAGACCGTCTTGACTCGATTGAAGAGAAACAAGCTGAATCGAAGAAAGCTTTGAAGGCCATTCCGGAAATCGACTTTAACAACTGTTTCGAGGGTTGGAAAAAACGTTGGCATAAATGTATTGTGTCTGAGGGGGATTACTTTGAAGGCGACGAAATAGATTTGGAATAATAAAGATTTAAAAAAAAAAATTTTAAATTGGTCTTACTTTTTGGGCACAGTAGTATAATGAGAAACTGGAAGATTACTGCTTAATAACACACAATATACCCCGACGATCGCATGTCGCCGCTGCTGACACTTCTGATACGCACTTCCGCACGAGGCTGATTTTCAACAGACAGAAGACGAGTAGAACGCGGGACGATGTCGATCGACATTTCCAAACCTGCGATCGTTCACGCAGTGCGATCGTCGCGGCGCGCAAAGGTCGGGCACCTGTGAGATAACAAAACTTCAGTGTCGCGCGCGCACTCATACCAATATAGAAAAACGACACGTGTGCCGGGGAGAGACGTGTAATAAGTACATACACTTTTCCGGAACGGTGTCGCGGTCTGATAAGGACGCGCTCTCGCGATTCATCTCGCGAATATTCTCGATGTCGTCTTTTCTCTTTCCCTCTGATTACTGTTGAATTTCCAATTCTTGAATAATGAATGCGACGATCATCTTGTATTATTAAATGAATGAGCCGAAGATAAGTGAGAAGTAATGGAAATAACAAATTCGACACGACGCGACAATCATTGCTTGTATGTATCGAGATCATTCACTGCCTAATAACGTACTTACGATACATCCCGATATTTATTTCCGCACAAGACTCACTATCAATTCGCAAGAAACGCAGGTCGATGTCGACTGATATGCCAGTGACGATTGCTCGATACAATAACATCAAACGATGCCCGCGCATAACGGACGCCGAAATGCGCGCCAAGATGTAAGCAGTTTCGCAGCCCGACAAGGACGCAAGTATACGCCTCTCCCTCTCTCTCTCTTTCTTACTAAGGATACGTTCCACTTAACGCTCGCAACGACGCGACGTTATTCTATCTTTGTTTAACATCCAATGAGTAACAAAGATAGAATAACGCTCGCGTCGTTACGAGCGTTAAGTGGAACGCGCCCTAACAGATCGAGATTCGCTACCTCCCGAGATTCAACGTCGCGAATGTTCCTGGCGTCTTTTTCTCTTTTCCTCTGATCGAACTTCTGATACGCGAGTAATAAATGCGATCGTCTGATTCTATTACTGTTCGAATGAGTCGAAGATAATAATGAGAGTGACAGACGCGCCGTCTCGACACGACACGACGCGACGAGCACCGGCGGTATGTAACGAGAAGCTGGAAGATTACTCCTTAATAACACACTTACGATACGCCCCGACGATCGCACGTCGTCACTCCTGATACGTATTTCCGCACAAGGCTGATTTTCAACAGACAGAAGACGAGTAGAACGCGGAGCGATGTGTCCATGACGATTGCTCGAATAAAAAGATCGGACGTAACCGCGCGATAGTGCGCCGAAAATAGTCGCACTCTTGTATAACGACGCCCTCTCTACATCCAATGCTGTAGACGTTAGCCCTTACCATCGGATAGATCGATAATCGTTATCCAGTTGCGCGCCCCTATCTTCATTATCGATCTATTTGTATGGAACAGCCGCCGTGAACGCGTCGCCCGATATCGCTCCGCGTTTCACGCATCTTCTGTTCATCAAAAGTAAGTCTCGTGGGGAAATAAGCATCGAGAGTGTCGACAATAGTGATGTGCGGGACGTATCGTAAGTATATTATTAGAGAGTGATCTTCTTAATGCTTAGTGTACACAACGGATGCTCGTCGCGGTGTGTGTTGAGACAGCGTCTTTTGTTATGATTCTAACCTCGTTCGTACTACTACTCGTTCCAGTGGTGATAGAACCGAATGATCGTCGAATTTATAAATTGAAAATCGGAAATACGGTGGCGATCGAAAGAATAGATGGATAATACGACGCTAGAGATATTCGCGACGTCGAATATTTCAAGGTGGTGTCGCTCCGTTCGCAAGAAAGAGAGGGGTATACAGCCCCATACAGCCGTCCTTGTCGGATCGCAACATCGTTCAAGTCGTAACGCAAATTTTCGATGTATATACTACGTCATCGGTTGCACGGCTATCCTTGGTCTTTCTACGTCGAGCCGCCGCCATTAACGTATCGCTCAACATCGCTCCGTGTTTCATGCGTCTTTTGTCCGTCTAAAGTGAGTCTCGCGTGGAAATAAGTATCGCATGTGTCGACAATAGCGATGTGCGATCGTCGGGACGTATGGTAAGTACGTTATTAGCGAACAATCTCCTCGATCCTTGATACATACAACCGGTGCTTGTCGTGACGTGTCGAGTCGGCGTTTCTTACTTTTGTTATCATCGAGTCATTCGAGTAGTAACAGAATCGGACGATTGCATTTGTTAAACGAGGATTGGAGATGCGCGATGATAATCAGAAGAATATGAGAGATTCGCGACGTCGAATCGACGCGGGTACACTCAGTTCCGCGATGCCTCACCATTCGATGCGTAGATAGTCACTAAAAAATGTCTCGACCAGCCGCACTTGTTTCTAATTGCGCGTCTCTCATCACTGTTATTTAGTCCAGAAAATATGTTCCCGTTTTCTGCATTGATCAGCAGTCACGAGGAACGGATGTGGCTAGTCGAAAATTTGTAATAACTATCGACCTACTGAATGGTAAAGCATCACGGTACTGACTGTACTTCCATAGCGTTTATAACGGCCATTATGGATGCCTCATTTTTTCAGGCAACGATCGCGAATATTCTGCAAGTCTACACGGCTCTATCTCGGTGAACATTTTATTACAAAACGAGCAACTAGGAGGAAACGTCCAGTAGCTGGCATTCTTGCTCGGATTTTATCAAATATTAAGGTATAGGTGAGGATTTATTAATTTATTTATTACACGGAAAAAAGAACAGCTTTGTCAGCCAGAAAATTCATAAAATATGGCATAGCTTTTCTTCCTGGTTTTAATTCTTCTTTCAATTCTTGATTGTGCTAACCGATCAAAAATACACTTTTTCAGGCAAAAAATCGCAGTGCTAATATATGATGTCGTAAGTCAACGTAATTAAGAATTAATTACTAAAACCAGAAATAAAATCTATATCATATTTTACTATTCAATAGTTGACATTTTTCTTTTCGTATGTAATCATTCATCAATTACTATTTATTTATTATTTGTATTATCTATTTATTTTTTTATTTATTTATATATTTATTTATTTATGTATTATCTATTATATGTGTATTATCTAGTATTATTTTTTTCATTATCTAGTATTTATTTTTGTATTATCTATTTATTTATTTGTTTTTTTTTTTCAGATTATCATACATCATAATAGTTGACAACATTTCCACAAAAGTGTCAAAAACATGCAGAGTGCCGACTATTAGAGGTTTATCCTTACAAAGAAAAGTGTATCGGGACGTCCACACGGCGAGAGGCGATCAGCTACATAACGACTGTGTGTAGGTACGTGGCCAGCGAGTTGTAATCGAACGAAAGGGTTAGAATGCGATATGAATGCGTTAATGCGTCGTTACTGACAGCGACACGATCCATCGATAGTACTTCATGGATCTCGCTCACCCTCGCTCGCAACAAGCGAGCCCTTCCATCGATTCGGCTCAACGATTGTTGGTTCGACTACCGTTCTCTTTTTTTTTTGTTTTGCTTTGTCCTCTTTCTTTTTTTACCACGCACTCTTCGCTCACATTTTAATTCCCTGTTGGCCCTGCGACACTGACTGACGCGCGCGCTCGCGTTCAGCTTAAAACGTTGCTAATACCCGACACTTGCCCGGTCGTTATCATCGCGCGGTGCAGCAGCGGTCCCCGTTGCGAGCGCGACTTGCTCATGCCGACGGCGATGATTGATCGAGGTCCTATAAACGTTTGTAATTTACCAATCCGGTTTTGAGCGCGCGTTCTCGCATTGATACTTTATTGGGCGATCGAATGCCGAAAATTGAGCGAACGGGCGAACGAGCGAGCGACCGCTGCTCCGCAATTATCGGACATCGCGAAATTACAAACGGGAGAAGGAGCGTTAACCGGGGGGAATACGGACTCGTCCGGCATTCGCTCTCGATAAACGTTATCAATAAACGTCAGTCAATAAATGTCACGGCGGAATTACGCTGGAAATTAATTCCGATGACAGGGGTCTCCGCGACGAACACGGGGCTTTCGCCGAAGTAATTGATAATTGGCGGAGGCCAAGTCAAAAATTATCGCGACGTGACGACGGTGACGGGAAAATTGAACGCGCCAGACCCGCGCGCGCGCTCCAATGTTCGCGTTCGTTCGTGGACCATCAACACGCGCACTTCCACCGTGCCACATAATAAGATCTGGCTCACGTGCATAGGATTTTTGTCCTGCGCATGCATACATGCGCGGTCAAGCATAAAACAAGATTGCCATTAGCCGTCGTATCGGCAAGGTGCACTTTGTTCTCCTCGCCGGTTCTCGATAAACGCGCTTCCGTGGAGTGTTGGCCGAGTCCTCGACTTTGTGTGTGCACGCGGTACCGCGGGGACGTCGGCGGGAGACTCCGGATAGTTAGTTAGTTGGCTAGCTAGGCAGGCAGGCAGACAGGCAGGGCATGCATACAGCGTGATAATATGCGAGTGGTCTATACCACTCGAGGTCTCGATCGCGAATCTTTGAAGTTCACGTTGGCTTCCGTCCGTCCGTTGGTAAACGCGCGAGACCGCGGCGTAGCAAAAATCGCTCGCAAAACTGTGGGAAAGCCAAACATACGTGCGCGGATGGGCGAGAGAGAGAGAGAAGAACTTTGCCCATTTTCTTCGAGCGTATACGTGCATACGTGCGTACGTGCGTGCGTGCGTGCATGCATGCATGCGACGTATATACGGGCGAGCACCTGTGACAACTTCTAATGCTCGTTGGTAAACGGTAGCCGGACTTAGATCGAGTAGTCAGATAGTCCGCTTCCCTTTAGCAGCGGGGCGGGGTGCCCTTTTTTAGCCCCGTTTGATTCATTAGGGAGCTATAACTTCACGAAATGCCGCGCGATCCTAATATCACTCGCGTCTTTAGCTATGTTCCATCTGTGGCCCGTTAGTGCTTCTTACATTTCACCTGATCAATGTAATCCATCAGACGTCACTTGAAAAATATATTTCGTAAAATAAAGTAATAAGGGGGGGG
>NW_022639452.1:2705105-2724041 GCF_010583005.1 Odontomachus brunneus
GGGGGGGGGGGGAGGTCAAAGTACCAATTCCTGGACATGCGTACGCACGTATTAAATCCTTGACATTCTTATTGTTTTAGTCTTCAAATACACTGAGGAAAAAATATTTAAAAAATAAAAACAACATTCGGTGGGTACCAAACAATGATGGGTAATGACGTTTATTTTAATCTAGATTCTTTAGATTTTTCTATTTCAATAGAACTAACAATTGTATGTACCTTCATGAAAAGCTAACAAGTAAACCTACCCAAAAGATACATTCTGATTTCTTTCTAATTTGGTACAAATGTAGAAGTACAAAAAATCAACTTAGATCATATTTTTTTCATTTTGGCCCACTTTGAGTTTCACGGGCAGTTTATAGCTTTTTAATATTCTCACTCCTATTATTAACAAGTGCAACAAAAATGCATAAAAAATAAAATTGAATACAAGATATAATTAAATAATTTTAACAAAATCGGAATAACTGAGGCACGAACGATTCTAAATTTCTTTAGCAAAGAATATATATTCAACAGAATATATTTCCAACAGAAATATTTCAAATCTGTGCTAAATTAGTCAAAAATTAGTCAAAAATGGTTTGAATCTCGGTCGATCCGAGAAATTATTTGTATAAATAACTTTTTCAACTTTTCACATGTTTTGTTTAAATATTTTATTATTTATACAAATAATTTTATACATTTAACTTCATATTCATAATTAGCAAACCAAAAACGCTTATATCTTGTATTCAATTTTATTTCTTATGCATTTTTGTTACACTTGTTAATAATAGCATAAATTAGCAAACCAAAAACGCTTATATCTTGTATTCAATTTTATTTCTTATGCATTTTTGTTACACTTGTTAATAATAGCATAAATTAGCAAACCAAAAACGCTTATATCTTGTATTCAATTTTATTTCTTATGCATTTTTGTTACACTTGTTAATAATAGCATAAATTAGCAAACCAAAAACGCTTATATCTTGTATTCAATTTTATTTCTTATGCATTTTTGTTACACTTGTTAATAATAGGAGTGAGAACATTAAAAAACTATAAACTACTTGTGAAACTCAAAGTGTGTGTGTGTGGGCCAAAATGAAAAAATATAACCTAAACATCTTTTGTACTTCTACATTTGTGCCAAAGAAATTAGAAAGAAATCGGAGTATAACTTTTAAGTAGGTTTACTTATAAGAAAATATATATCTTCTGATTTGAAAAAATATGTTATATATATATTAGTATAAGTATGTGTTATTAGTATTTATTGAATGAATATTTTTTTATTTCAGATATTTTTCTATTAGTAGATATTTTATATTGAAAGTTTATATTTAAAAACTAGACAAAACAACTAGAATATCCAGGATTAGGTACGTGTCCTTTTATCTTAAGGCTCTATAATATACAATCAAAAAATTTGTGAATTCTTATATCTTTATAAGCTTTTTATTACAAATCTTTTGATAAAATTGCGCGTTACGTTTATTTCTTAGCGCGTGCCGTGAAATTTGTTTCTGGGATATCCTGACTGACATCGCACACGAGAAATTGTCTTAAAAAACCTCACTGATATTCAACGTATCGAGTATCTAGTTTGCCGATGTTTTGCCGCGATACGTCTTGTCCCGATAGCAAATCCAAGGATTGCGAATTCGACGCCTTACTACGTGAAGTAAATGCAGACGCGTAATGCCGCAGCGGCGGCGACGGCGGCGGATCTCTTCCGGACCTCCCATCGTCGGTCTAACGAGACCACCGGAGCTACTGCGGCTAAAAACCGCGCGCAAAAACCCACCAAAGTACGGTCTTTATACGGTTCGTTTTATATCGCGGACCGATTCCCGAGCGCCGCGCTCCAATTACGGACGAATATATACGTCGCTTCTGTCGGACATATATTGCCCCCGCGACCCTATCGTCGCTTTATATGGCGAGAAGCGATAGCGCGCGCTATAAGTTCGCCACCGGATCCAGCACGAATTTACTGTTTGCCAGGCGACGTTACTCACTGTCCGCGAATGAGGTACGGCGATCTGTTCCTTCCTTCGCCAACGTAATGTCAACGAACATCTTCTGCGAGCAAGAAAACGCGAGATTTTTGCCCGCTCTGTCTCACTGTCCGGCTGCGTTCAACCGCGAATTTATTTATTTACATCGCGCTAACATAGATACTCTCCTCGACAGTGTTGGGCATTAACTGAGTAAAATTTCTTCTTAGACTAAAATAACCTGGATAAATGAGTAATTAACATTAATCAATCGTCAGGTAGAAAATCACAAATAATTTCATCCGTCGATGAAATTAATTACTAGTATCATCAGTCACATCAAAGTTTAATGTGATTAATAATTAATTCCATCAATTGATGAAATTATTTCTGATCTTACATATCACGACTGATTAATTCAGCAATCATATAGATAAAAGAATGCTGCTGAATCGATATAATTGGTTAACCCAACATCCTGATTGGAATAAATGTTCTCGATTCAACAGCAATGACATTAAAACTAAACTCGAGTTATCGAAGCAACTTATGATGTGTTTGTTTTAATAATTTATAAAAAATATTAGTTTCAATAACATTGCTATCGCATTGAGAAAATTTTATTATTTTGTGTCAATAATATTTCCTTTTCTGTGATGATATCATATCGACGTGTGTCGAAGCGTTCTTTTTTGCATGCGTTCATATCTTTGTGTCTCTGCATCACATACGCGCACGTCAGTCTCTAAATCGCCGTGAACCAGCGACAAAAAGCAAGTTGGCGCTAATAGCGGGGGCATCTCGACAACGTTTATGGAGCTAGTTCCCGAAAGCGCGAGGACAGCTCCTTACGTTTCGCACAGGAGAAGAGGTCCTGTTTACGTTTGTCGGGACGTAACGAAATGACCCGGTAGCACGTAAGAAATACGACGTCCACGTCCTTCGCGTGCTACGTCGTGCGAGCGAACGGATGGCTACGCGCGGGCTTCCTCCTCCACTATAAGCATTTCAACGGCACTCTTCTTCTCCTCGGGGTAGCCGGATGTCACGAGCGAGTGATCGTGTGCGTCCGCTCGGAGCGAGAAATAAAATTGCGAGCGAGATAGGATGTAATTTCTGGTCGAGAGCCGAATTTTCGGCTCACACCTTCCGAGGGGACTCGCACCCGCCGCGTTTCCGTCGACGATCGCGTGTTGCGAACAAATATAGATATCACTTTCACGTGCAATCCGAAAAACATCAGGACCTGCTACACGCTCGGCCAAAATGACGGTAGCTTGAAGAGCCTGCCCCTTAAATTCGTACAAATTGCGCACGAAGAGAGGAGAAGGCGAGAGCCGTCCACGCCGCGAACCTTTCATCCGTTATTTCTCGCGCAAAGCGGCAGGATAATCAACGCGGATAGCCGACGGAGGGCTCGTCGTCGCGCGGCTCTCCTCCGCTCGGCGGAATCTCGCGCGGCAAATCACGCCGACGAACGCGCCCGTTTGCGCATCGCGGCGACTCGCGCATCTCTTACGTATGCACGTAGGCATAAGCATAACGCAGAGAAACACGGGTAGATGATATCGCGGATGCACCTACGGGACCGCGGGGCGTCGACGCGATCCTTTGTCCTCGTTCCCGACCGCTCGTTCCTCTCGCCGCTCGGTCATATCGCGCCTCACCCCCCGGGGGCCCCTCGACGGCGGACCTCGACCCCGCGCATTTTGTTGCTCGCCGCGGGAATACCTCCCATGCCCAATCTCCCGTGCATCAATCCCCTCGCCGAGAGCGCCCGCGGAATTGTGTCGGGTTAGAGGCGCTCGCTGGTGCGCGCCGAGACGTCGGTACACACGTATGTACTCGCTCGGGGTCACCGCGGCCGCGGCTCGCGACAGAAGGTTACGCGCGTGCAAACCCCTTGAGCAAAAATCCTCTCTTTGCGACCATTTCGCCAGACCTGCCTCCACGTTTGTCGGACTCCTCGTTCGTCGTCTTCGAGAGCGCGCTCGAGTCTGCTATTCCCATTGATCGCCTTCCTTTACAGAGGAAATATTGTAGTAAAGATTACGAGAAAGTTTTTGTCATCTTGGACCATACGCAGTATTGTCCTCGAAATTGCTATATATTTCTTGAAAAATGCATGCTTAATTTCTTACATAAGGTGACCAGATTTCCCAGCCCTGAATTCGGGACACTTCATAAATGTGTGAAACGAGGTACGGGCGGAAGAGTATAAAAAGATTCGAAAATTATTTGATAATCATTGAAAATGATGACAAATCGGTATTCCAAATAGCACTCGAAAAAATTCGGGACAAAGGGTGAAAAATCGAGACGTCTGGTCACCTTAGTTGTATGTGTCAAGAAAGTAGGAGATTACTCCATAATAATGTACTTGCGATATATTCTGACGACCGCACGTCGTTGTTTTCGGCACTCTAATACTTACGCAGGAGACTCACAGGACACAAGCGGAAGACGTATGGAATACGGAGCGTTGTGTTTATGGCAGTTGCTCGGCATGAAAAGATTGCAGACGCGCGCGCTGTCAATCACGTACACCAAAAGTTCATTAGCGCGCCGCAAATGTGAAAAGTGCATGAATGTGAATGCACCAGGGATGCGAACGAGGTCGCGCGTCTACAACGACGCGATCTACGGTGGACGCCTTAACCAATCGCGTTCGTTTCACACTACAAGGTTGTCATCGTGATTATTCAATTTAGGCGTTGGTAATGAATCGCGCGAAATGCTCGATCTTTTCGCGCCAAGCAGCAGCCATGGGCACACATCACTCCGCGTTTCTCGCGTCTTTTATCCGTCGAAAGTGCGTCTCGCGTTAATAAGTCTCGGGAGTTTCGAGAATAGCGACGTGCGATCGCCGGGGCGTATCGTGAAGACGTCATTTGTAAGTAATCTTCTCGTTTCTCCTCGCGGTATATGCGGCCGGTGCTTGTCGCGACGTGTCGCGCTGACGTCCCTTACATTTGCTAAAAACATCGACTCGCTCAAGTAGCAATAGAATCGGACGATCATCGGATTTGTTGAACGGGAATTAGAAATGCGATGACAATCAGAGAGAAAGAGAGAGAGATGCGAAATATTCGGGCAGTTGCGCCAACTTATTAGGAAAAGAGATACAGAAAGAGAAGTATCTTATAGAGCGCGTTCTTTTCGGCCGCCGCGCCGTTCACATATTGGCGTATATTTTCAGCGCGATTCAACAATCGCGCGACCATCTTTATTTTCGATCTTTCTGCATCGAGCAACCACCGTGGACACATTGATCCACATAGCTCCGCATTTTACGCGCCTTTAACCTGTCAAAAATAAGTCTCGCGCGGAAATAAGTCGGGAGTGTCGAGAATAGCGATGTGCGATCGCCGGGGCGTATCGTGAAGACGTTATTTGTAAGTAATCTTCTCGTTTCTCCTCGCGATATATGTAAGATGACTAGATTTCCCAGCTCTGAATTCGGGACACTTCATAAACGTGTAAAACTGGGGAGAGGAGGGAGGTAAAAAGATCCGAAAATATTATTTGACAGTCATTGAAAATGATGACAAATTGGTATCCCGAATAACACTCGAAAAAATTCGGGACAGAGGGTGAAAATTCAGGAGTGTCCCGAAAAAGTCGGGACGTCTGGTCACCTTATTCTTACTACAAAATTATTGTAACTGAATATTTCTTTATACCATACAGATAGATGGCCAACTTTATTATTTTTATGATAAATATATTATATTATTAGTACAAACATCTGCGCGCGGAAAAAAAGTATAATTTTAAGATAATTTTTACTACAACATTTTCTCCATATATATCCACTGCTTTACTGTCGTATTGTAACGTAATGGATATTTTTTTGGTAACAGAAATATTATTTCGCGAAGTTTTTATCTCGAGATTATTTCCATTGCGTCTGTATAACATTTTCTGATATGAATTTTACGATATGAATTTGGTGATGAGTGGATTTTATGATATTATGTAATTCTTTATGATAATTGTTTGTATCGTCGAATTTTTTAAATTTGTTCATCTCCTGCTCTCTGGTGAGATAATCATTTAGAGGATTTAAATTAAAATTACACGGAACGTGTTCGTACGCAATGCAAATGGATGTTTGCCAGGAAATACCTACGCGATCGTTGCCGCGCCAATGCGAGCCGCGCTCGATCATTACTCGTCGTTTCATTAGAATATCGCCGATAAAGGGGGTTTAATTACAAAGGCACCGCCTCGCTTCCGGTCCACGGATACACATACGCGTGCAGCGCCCTGCGTGCTGCACGCATACCCGCCCTTCTCGCACCCTCTCGACTCCTTCGGTTTACGTGTATTTCTACACATCGAGGGTGATTAGTAAGGTCGTTTTCTTAATTATGAGGCACTGTTAATAAGAACCCCGTTGTCGTGTGTGCGTGCGTACGTGTTTATGTATGTGTTACGGGCGCGTGATTGTACAGCTAACGAGAATTCGTCGATGTACATCACGCTGTGTAATAGTTTTTAACCCCTTAGGGGCCGCAGGAAGTGAATATATATTGCGATATTTTCACTAATTTTATATGTTAACCGGTTCGTTACATATGCGTGTAAATACAGCAGCGAGACATAATGGTATCTACAATGTGCTCATAACGACGTATTAAAATTTATAAAGTCGAACAACACTGGCTAAAAAGAAAGAGGGAACAGGACAGCGTAGCAACGGGTCGTTTCTCGGATTTTCTCTCTCGTTAATTAATACCCGCGACGATCGACATGCGCGTAAATGTTTAAATACAGACCCGACACACAGATGCATGCAGGCCTCTTTCGCGCGCGTCCCTCTTATTTTCTCCCATGGTACGCTCTTAAAAGTACAGAGAAAATTATAGTAGACCGTAAATTAAGTCGGAATTTATCGCGCCGGTTACTAATTGGTCGTTGAATAAATATAGAGGCGCGTGTTCCGGGCGATGCCTCACGCCAACAGTGGCAGGGACAGATTACGATTTCGCCTGAACGTCTGGTAAAAAAGGTCTGGCCCGAAGCGCGTTTCGTGCGCGTTTTGATCCTCGATCGTAAAGAGCTTACGGCGGAAAGCGTTAAATGCACTCTCCGCGTTGTACCGTCTCCGTTAATATGTGCCGGCGCGTTTGAAATACAGTATTTAATCCGACCGACGGAGAGAAACGCGTCTCGCTCGAACGTTGGAAATCCATGGAATAACGTTGCACGCCGCTAAAAGGTTTTCGAGAATCGTCTATTTGTGCAAGCTGAATAAAATATTTCATTAAGCGCACCAACATCGATAGATACTTCTCGTGGCCATGAAATATACATGCATAACATTCTACACGTTTATCGACAATTTTAGTCAGTATGTATGATTTATTAGACGCGATTGACAAAGTATATCATTTCGCGAAATGGAAATAGTGATATGTATATCGAGAACACGACATAAATTGTACGCGTATAATTATACAGGTAATGGATAGCTCAGAATTGCTGGGCTATATATACGTATTATCCATTATTATTCAACTGTCCCACGCGATTTGCACTGTCACGCAACAGTCTTATCTGCCGCGTAAATGTTTATAAATAAGGAAACATTAAAAAAGCGTGCGTCAGGTTTTTCCCGTTGCAGTCCACGTTTGTTAGGGCTTTTGCACACGAATTGCCGTAACCGTGAGCATAAAATATAAACTTAAACTAAAAAATCAATCGGGATATTGGTTCAAGATTCTTCTAGTTAGAGAAGGATTAAAGTGATCGTATAAGTAAGATTTAGACCGTGTAATGAGAATTTCAATTAGATGAATCCTACACGGAACAAAATATATGATGATAAAAAATATTTTGTTGTGAGTAACATAGTTTCATTACTTTAGTTATCTTTGTATGATAGTAATACATATAGTTAATATCACTCAGTTACTTTACAGTACATCAACTACATCAACTACATCAATGCACGTGATCTGGTTGTGGCAAGTTAAATCGGTTGGAGTGACATTTATCATGTATTACACTGGAAAAAAATACTTTAAAATTTATTTGTAACAAATACTTTTATATTATATACTTTTATATTATGTATTTTTATATTATATATTTTTATGTTATAAATTATTTTTATAATTTACTTGTAAAAAATACTTGAAAATTTATTTGTAATATAAAATTTATTTATACGAAACAAAATATATTTCTGTGAAATAAAGTTCATTTCGAATAAACTTTATATTCCACAAATAAAATTTTCAAGTATTTTTTCTGGATATATTGTATTTTCTGTGTAGTTACTTTTACGCACGATTAGATTTACTGCAAGTTTTATTTTCTTCTAAAGTATATAAAATGTTAGGAAAATCTTAACTCTCTTTTTCAGCTGAAGCTTACGTCTACAGCAATTCATGTGTGAGAGCCTTTAACCATTCCGCTTGGCGGCACCCGCAGCGATCGTAGTTACCGACGCGTCACTCTGCTTCGCAGACCGCCGCGCGCGGCACTGTCGCGCCTGACAGTACGACCAAGATGGCGTCGCCTAGTGAGCTGTCCCTCGAGGAGATTCGGAATTATTTATTGGAAAACGGCGGTACGGCGCGCAATCACGACCTAGTGAAGCATTTCAAGCGGTTCCTGACGGACCCGGAGACGCGAGGTGGGTTGAATGTCCGCGGCTACAATCGCGCTCGCGACACCGAGGACGCGTCTCGTGCGCGACGTGTACGTCTTTCGCGTCCGTCGTGATGTAAACACACGAGCGACTCGCTCGACCCAGCAGCTATGTGAAACTCAGCGCAGTGCAACGTACGTTTTCTCGTTACAGTCGAGGCCAGAAATCGGTTCAAGGAGTATGTCAACACCCTGGCCACCATAAAGAACGAAGAGGTAGGTTATTGGCTCGCGGCTCCTTTCTGGCTCTTGACGGGAGCGACTTGTTGCGCGACGCGACGTTGCCGGCTCGACTCGCGGAGCGCGATCAATTCGAAATTTTTAACGCGTGGACAGCGTTCTTGTCTAGCTATCATTTCTGAATTCGCCATTACCGCAGTTATTTTTGCGCTTCAACACTGTGTAGTGTGTTGTATATTGTTCGTCGTTTCTATCAAATTATCCGCGTAGAGTGTTATCAAAGTGTATATTGTCGTAGGGCGAAAAGTATCTGGTTCTCAAGAAGAAATACCGGCAAGTTTCCTTGGGGGACCTCTCGCTCCCTCAGCAAGTGGGATCACCACCTTCAATCACCACTCCCGATTTACCTGTTTCTCCTCTACGAGAACCTCCACCGTACCGGCCACCACCTCCCGCACCCCTCAGCCCGACAGTGAATAATTCTCAAGTGAGTCTTGAGGAGGATCGAACGACGACGATTTCTGAGCACGGAGAGATTAGGAGGAACGATAATTCGGAGTATGGCGCGACTGATAATTCAGAGCTCGGCACGCCGGTTTCATCGCCCCCGGTTCCACCGCGCCGCAAAAGTCAGGACAAGCTCAAATTGGAGAACAAGGAGAACATCGAGAAGAATATGAAAGGCTTCTCGGAAGCAGTCATAAAGGTAAGATTTTCGCAAATTGTTTTGTGTGCGTGCCGGAAGATTATGCCGTGCTGTTCTCTTCAATTCACTCAGTATTATAAATCACGACGGATATGTTCATGATATCATCACATATTTTAACATGCAACGCGGAAACGGTGAATCATGCATATGCAAAGTATTCAAGCAGAGTCTGCTATACTTCTTAAAAATAAAGGTTCAGGATAGTAATCTCAAAATCATGAGAAATTACAATCACTAAATTATAAAAAGCCCTATTCAAAATCTAGATTCTGTACCTTAACTTTGCAAATTTAGTGAACTTTGAAGAACTAATAGAGAATTTAGATATAATGTAGTATTCAAAGTATTCAAATAGAGTCTGCTATAGTTACTAACAGCAAAACTCAGGATAATAATTTCAAAATTATGAGGAAAAATTAAAGTTATTAAATTATAAATAACCTCAGACAAAATGTTGATTCTACATTAATTCTACAAATTTAATGGAACTTAAAGACGTAATGTAAAACATTCAAACAGATTTTCCTATAGCTATTAATAAATATTTAACAAGGATAATAATTTCAAAATTACGAGAAATTATAATTATTAAATTATAAGTAATTTCAAAATTATGAGAAATTATAATTATTAAATTATAAGTAACTCAAAATATATTTGTCTCAGGAATTTGCAGGATTCTATATGCAGGGTTCATTAATCCTGCAAGTTCCTTAGAAGAACCAAGAATCGAGATGTAACCTTCTACAGGCTGTTGCTCTATAATGCTATAAATAGTTATTTTCGTTTCGAGTGTTACCTTTTTTTGTGACCCAAACGTGTGTTATCCTTTATCACGTTCGTTTAAATCAAAAGATCTTACGTAACAAATGTGATTTAACACTCTTAAAAATATATTTCGTTCCAGTACTTGTATTCTTTGTTCTAATTCTAAATTGCAGGAGGATGAAGCAACTGTGACTAATCCTGGGTCGGCTGAGCAGTTGAGCGTTCGTGAACGGATGCAACGTTTCAACCGTATGGCCAGCGAGACCGATCTTCCCAGCAGACCCAGCGGTGGCACAACTACTCCCACTAAGAAACGGACAGAGAAAGTAAGTGACTTATTTACATCTTTCTTCTATTTCGCTGCATGCTATTGGAGAAAATAAGTGGAAGTAGAAAGAAACGAACCTTTAGTACGGTTCATGAGAGAAAAAGAACAGAAAGTCATGACAAACAGCGCCACGAGACGAAAATACGCTCGCGAAAAAAAAATATGGCGGGGTCTATCGAATCGTAAAGGGGCGAATTTCTGGAGTCGAGTATCCGCGCCGCGCGCCTCCGGCGAAGGCGGTCGTACACCTCTCGGCTTCCTCGCGGGAGTTAAATCATGACGGTCGTGTTGTGACAGCACCGGTCGCTTATGTTTTCCAAACACACGCGGGGACACAAAGGGTTCAGGTCCCGTATTGAATTATCCCGCCGGGCTTTAAATACTCCGACGAGCGATTCGGCACGGAACGATCCACGCGCAAGGATGCCTATACATCCTTTGGGGGGAAGTGGGAGGAAGGATGCGGTGTGTACAAGGCTGACTGCTCATCGTGCATACCGAGTAGGCTACTAGGAATCCTTTCTCCGTATCCTTTACACGCGCACTCGCGCTCGTTCTCCCTCTTTCTCTCTCTCTCTCTCTTTTTTCATCGGTCTTTCTCTCTCCTTCTCGTCATCCTCCTCGCGACCTCCCGTCTCCTTTTCTCCGTTTCTCTCGTCGTTCGTACGTCGTTTATCGCAGCAAGCAATATTCATCGCATTTGAATATCCTGCGGGCGGTATCTCGCGTAGCGATCAGGATGTTGCGCCGATGTTGCCGTAAATCATAATTAGCCGCGCCTGAAAATTAAAAGTGGAGGAAGCGGGCGCCCCCTCCCCCTCCCACGAGTTTGGAGAGGAAGAGAGAGCGCGCTTGGGAGTGGGAAAAGCAGACTCCTTTCCGCCGCGACTGACCGCAAAGCTCCGTGCGGACGGAGCGCAGGATACGCCGATCCTCCATCATAATTTCGATATGTTTATCGGGCCTCACGATTAAAGGCGCCGACCGGTTAAGATACTCCGCGGAAAGAGGAAGGAAGCGGCCGTTCCACGCTTCCTTCGGCCGATTATGACCGGATCGTGCTCTCGGCGCTCGCGCGTGGTTGCGGCATAATTTGGTTGGCCCTTTCGGGGAAACTATACCCCCATCTCGTACCCATTCCGCGTACGTATACGTTATTTTTTTAAGTAATTGACATCTATTCAATTTCCGCTCTTCATTAATTATCCCATCATACGTGTGAGAAGACCTTTCACATTTTCTTGCAATAAAGAAGTAATTAATTTCCTTTATTAACATCAGGAATATCAGGAATTTTTTCAATACCCATCACGTTAATCTGATATGTTAATTGCATTTATAATCTGTCTTCGTCTACAAAAAAAAGTCACTTATTTAATTAATTATCCCATCAGAGATGTGAAACAATCTTAATTTTTCTCACAGTCGAGAAATAATTAATTTATTTTATTAATATCGTATCGGGAATTGTTCAGTCTACATCTCGCGTCTACCTTAAGTATTAATTGTATTCATAATGTCTTCGTATCTACAAAAAATTGACTTCTTTAGTTTGTTATCTCACCAGGAATGTGAGATGACCTTAATTTTTTTCTCACAGTCGAGAAATAATTTGTCTTATTAATATCGTATCGGGAATTTTTTAGTTTACATCTCGCGTCTATCTGAAATGTTAATTGTACTCACAATATCTTCGTGTCAACAAAAAATTGACTTCTGTAATTTATTATCCCACCAGGAATGTGAGATGACTTTAATTTTTTTCTCACAGTCGAGAAATAATTAATTTGTCTTATTAATGTCGTATCGGGAATTGTTTAGTCTACATCTCGCGTCTACCTGAAATGTTAATTGTATTCATGATCAGTCTTCGTTTACAAAACTGATTTCTTTTTCGCGCCGGGAGATTTGGACAAGACATTAACGCTCGACCAAGGATTTTGACACGTTTCTCTCTATACGGGTGTTTCGTTACAAAAGGGACTGTTTATTGCGGCGCGTATACATTGAATGGCCCGTGATAATTATGTATTACTCACCGGCCGCGGTCCGGTCGCGGCGGGCCGCCTTTCATATACGACTTGACCGGGCGAGCCGTTAATTTTTATTGCTTGTACGCGTGGAAAGGGTTTCGGGCCATGCGGGGAGAATCCTCTCGCCTCCGGACATCCTGTAATCTCCTGGGAAGCCCGTGGGTAGAGCCGCCACCTCGTCGGGCTTTCTTCACAAGTAATTATCATGCAACGTGGCCGCGCCATTCCGCCCTTCGCATCCCTAATGACCGTTTCGTCTAGCGCGGTGTCGCGTGCCGTGCCGTTCGCCGCGACCAATTGCCATATCAACACATTTCACGTAACTTTCCATTCGTGTTTTCTTCGAACGGCTCGTTACCAGTCATCGAATGCGCGACAAGCTCGTCACGGCGGTGGCTTATACCGGGAAGAGCGTAGTAATGGAGGGATCAGATCGTAGCAATGATGTAGAAACTTTTACGCAGATCGAATATCGCTAAAACAACTTTGAAAAAATTGGCATTTTTCATTGCTCATAAATGCGGGGATCAAATCGAGGTGACATGTAGAAACTTTTACACAGATCGAATATTACTAACAACTTTGAAAGAATTGGCATTTTTTAACAACTTGCGCAGAGATTTTCTCACCTCCTTGGCATCAAATCGCAAGTCCGATCTTTTCGTTTAAATTGTCGAAATTCGACGTGTGCGAGCGACAAGGAGTGCCCTCGGACGTAAGCTAATCGTCAAAGCGTAACGCATTACACCCGTGTAACATGACTAATGTGGCCGTTTGTAAGCATTATGTTTTTCCGACTGCTCAGGCAGCTTC
The DNA here is from genome assembly GCF_010583005.1 of Odontomachus brunneus. Taxonomy (NCBI): domain Eukaryota; kingdom Metazoa; phylum Arthropoda; class Insecta; order Hymenoptera; family Formicidae; genus Odontomachus; species Odontomachus brunneus. Next base: position 2,718,590 of record NW_022639452.1, read on the forward strand.
TTTTCTATGTAAATACGACGAGCGCGGGTGGCGAGATATGTTAACTGTCGTGCCCTCGTGAGAATTCTCGCGGTAACCTCAGGTTTCTTTACTTTGTGTGAATCGCCTCTCTATGACGCGAGAATAATAATGAATACCTCCAGCTAGCGATCCGTGTAAATCCCCTCGGATCCGCGCGCTACCGTGCGAGACGCTGCTTTCATCGACCGACCGTAACGTCGCGAGCTTCTCGCGTAAATATTACCATTTATAATTGCCGCGGAAGTAAAGATTCTTGGAAAGTAGAGATGTTCGTTTAGAAATGTTGACGTGGTGAGGGCAGGAACGCGCGGAGTCCTTTTACGAGATGGCTCACGAAAATGCAGCGCTCGCTCGTACGCTCGCTATATGTGCGCGAATGCCGACGGCGTCTTCCTCGAGACGCCTAACAAGAAGTTCGCTTTTACTTCGGCACCTCGAGGACGCGTTCTAATTAGGATCACGCGTGTTCGCCTCTTATACGGGCCGAGTCTTGTCGGCAGTCTCCTCGTCCCCTTCTGCGCGGGGCGCGCGGAGGGCGCTGGAAAGAGAGAACGAGAGGGTGGAAACTCATCGTAAAGGCGCCTAACACGGCCATGCCGAACTTGGAATTTCTGCCGTATAGTTCCGCATACATTAGGGACCTTGGGTGAAACTTGGAGGGTAGTTTGCCTCCCGGCGAGAGAGGAGTCGAGGGCTGGAAGCGCAGCGCGCGCTGAAGGACGGCGCGGGTGTAAACCGCACAAAGTAATCTTACAGAATGTATATGCAAAGAGGTTCAGCGGCGTGGCGAGGCGAGGCGAGGCGTTGCGAGGAAGCGAGGGCACAGCTTGCGTGATTCTATTCGCGACAATCCCGACAAGACACCTCTCCGGAGGCAAACTTACCTCGCGCAGCTTACTTCTGAAGACTACCCGTCGACTCACGATCGACGCCATCGATTATTTCCTCCGCTCGGCTCTCCCGTTTTTCATTCTCAACATTGAACATTCCCGCAACGAAGGCTCGAATTGAAATTTCTCGCGGATAAAGTCTCGGCGAAATTAATAGGTTCTGACTCGAATTTACTTGTGGCAAGAATTCAGAGCGAAGAAAAACGTATGTTTTAGTCTTGTCGGCAATTCGGGAACATCGATATAAAATAATATGAAATAATACGAAATAATATGAAATAAATAATAATAATAAATAATATGAAATAATAAATATTGATATGAATGGGAGTAAAAAGATTGCAATTAAACTACTGTCTTCGTTGAGCAATTACCAGCAATCGCGGGCCATCTTCAATATTTCAAATCTAAATTATTGCCGTTTCTACGTATATATCCAAACGTCTATCCGTCCGGTGAGTTTAAGCGTGTTATTTGTTTACTCAAGTATCCTTGTCGTTAATCAAACCAACGTCATAGCGCACTCGACAGGCACTTATAGTCGTAGTGGTTCAAGCGCGTTACTTGAGTTCCGCGAAGAGAGAAAGAGAGAAAGAAAGAGAGAACGGAGGACAAGGGGATACCCACTTATTCGTTCCGAATGGTCGACGAGATACGTAGATAGCGCGAGCCGTGATGGAAATAAAATCGTTTACATCTTGTCCCTTTAATTAGGCAAATCCACTTGGGCGAAAGTGCCAACCGATAAGTGTCCGGACGATAAGCCACTCATTACCGTCGAAATTCCTCGGGTGTAGTCGTCGGTGACGCTAAAGACATTCCTCTGAATTGCTTGGATCTTTTCTTTCTTTTTTTTCTTATTGTCACGATTGCGCGCACACCGCGGGAAAATCGCGTAAAGCCGTCCTCCCTCAGATGGCGTCTCTTCACAACGGCCACGAATTATCGGCTATCGAGCGTTCTATAACGTAATCGAGTAAATTATGGCACAGCGCTAATACGCACGGCAACACCTCGTCCGACGATAATTAAATACTATGCCGCTTAAATTTAATAACCGGGCGGATAATTGCGGGTTGCGCGATAGTGCGTCTCGCCCGATGATAATTCATCGCGGTCGCGTTAATAACAATGTCGATAGAGGGAGGCAGCGAGGAAGAGAACAGGAGAACCAGCGAGAGAGAGAGAGAGAGGAAGAGAAAGAGCCAGCGCGACGTGATCCACTGCGACCTAATTTTCTTGGCACTGCCGCCAGATGCGTATACAAATTTACGCATAGGTTTCGTGCTGTACCAATATAAACAAGCTTGTCTACAGGAGTAGTTAGCACCCACTGTTCCCTGTATATAGCGCGACTAGATACACCTCTAACAGGTCCGCCGACATTTATTCCGGCCTATTACGAGTTAATCTTGAAGGCACACACACCGCGCATTATCATTTAAATTGGTGTCGTTATGCACGCGCATTAAATTTGTTTGCTCAGCGGCAGCGGCGGCGGCGGCGGCGGTGGCGGCGACGCGCTCGGCTCGCTTCGCCTTGCTTCGCCTCGCTTCCGCGAGAATTCTTTGGGCCTTTATGTGGTAATGGCAGGTACTCCGGGGGCGAGCGCGCGCACACACATACACATAGACACACATACACACGCATAGGGAAACAGGAAACGGTTTACAATGGGTTGTTTGTTGTCTTCTCATAATCCTTATCCGGTACCACGTTTTGATATCAAGCAAGCTCCTGATCTTACGCTGATCTATCAGGCAGTGCGTATTCAAGGGAAGGAGGGGGAGCGAAATAACGAAACTTTTTCCCCCTTCACGAAGATGCGTATACTAAATCAGCCTCGTTGATTGCTTCTCTCTTCCTCCCGTTCTCTCTCTCTCTCTCTCTCTCTCTCTCTCTCTATTTCTCTTTCACCGTTCGTTCTCCAGCCGTTGAATGGCAGACTCCGCGTTCATCCGCGGGAGTCTCGTCTCCTGTGGTGACAGTCCAGGGACCATACCGAAAGCTGACTGATCGTGATTGTCATGACAGCGGACGGGGCCCTTCCGCCTCGTGTCCTTCTTGGTGGTCCGATCGTGGGATCATGATTTCTGGCTGTCTCGTCGCCGGTTGTTATTACTCGCGACGATCTCTCGTCACCATGTGGCGAAAGCCGAATAGTTGGGGCAATTAGTCGACCTCCTTCGGAGGACTAATTTGTACTTACCACGCTTCGCGCGGCACGGAGGAGGGTCGACTGTATCCCCCGAAGATACCTTATCGTCTTTGCACGCGAGTGCATTCCAGTCGTTTACCTTCCCTTATTACCGTCCAGCGCGAATTCCGCGCAATTCCCTCGCCGTTCATTCCTCGTTACACGCGATATTCCGCGATATTCTCGATCGCGGCCCGATCCACGCGGGTCGATCCGAATCTCCGTCCGGTCGCCACGAGGATAATCCGTCGTTAAACGATCGCACGCAAGGCCCCGCGCGCGAGGCCCTAAGCCGTACTTTACGACGCGCGCGACGGCACGGTAAGCCAGGAGCGTACCTTATCAGGGATCTGAGTCGCGCAGTGAGCGGCTATTTGTATTCATAAGTCCGCGGGAGGCCGGCGCTCGCTCCCTGAGCACAGTCCTGGGACCGTTCTAGGCCGCACAGGGCCCACGGTGTTCCCCCGGGACGCGTTCGCTCGACTGCGGAGCACCGTTCGCGATGCCGCAGGGAGGGAAGGCGGGCAGGGATGCGGAGGGACGGTACAATAGAGGGCCACGTCATTCAGCCAAGGCGCCCTTCTCGCGGACATCGCCGGCACCGTCGACGTACATATGTATGCGCGCGCGCTCTCGGTCCCGTGAGCTATACGCGCTGCGCTCTCGTGCGCGCGGGCGCGCGCGCGCGCGTTCGAGAATGTGACCAGTCATCGAGTTATTTAATTTTTCGAGGCACCCCCGCCGCGCGTGTTTGCTCAGCCCCGCTGTGAGCACAAATTACCTCGCGACTGAATCACCTCGGGCGAAATGCCCTGGTCCGCCCCCTCTCGTAACCCCGCGCTGCCATCAGCGTCGATGACGCTTCTTATCGGCCGATCATCTCCGAGACGGAAGTCTCCGCGGGATAAGATGGCATGTCCTTGCGCGGACACGTCGACGGCACACTCGAGTCCAGTCCCTCGAATCGAATCCCGAGAGTGCGGTCCATGAGGAACCTCCAGACTCCTTCAGAGACGGCTCGTGATTGTTACCTGGGGCGAAAGAGAAAGAAAGATTTACGCAGCTTCGAAACTGTACCGCGCGTCACTCTCGCCGTTGGTCGTGAGACTCACCCGTTGAGAAAGGGTCTCGCGGGTGGAAGAAGGAATGTTTTCCCTCACGAAGGGGAAATCACGCGTTATCTATCGTTACCGATCGCTCTCCGCTCTTAATTGGCCTCGTCAACGCTCGCGTGCTCGCGCGTTTATTCCTAGCGATCGCGCGCGAGGACGCGAACGCGTTGCCGCACAACACCACCACTACCATTACCACCTGACCCCCTTACGTCCAGGAGGACACGGGCACCAAAACGGACATGCCCGCGTCCCCCTGGCGTGGTCTAGGTGCGCATATATACGGTCAGTCCACCTCGCGCTATCTATATGCTAATCCATTGAGATGGTACCCGTAGATTACACCTCGGAATTAGCCCAGAGACCCGGGTATCAGGGCCGCACAGACAGGGCTAGCTGTGTATCTATACGTACCTTTATCCCACCTTATACACGTAACTCGCGCCGTCGAACGCGTCCGCCTCTCTCGCCCTGCACTTGCATGCCCGCACAGCACACGCACACACAAAGCGACTCACTCGCTCGCACACGTTCACGGCCGCGTAAAGATCAGGACACGCGTGTGTACACACAGGTGTGTGTACCTGGCGGAGACCGTGGGTTGCTCCGTCGTGGTTCGGTATAGGACCTCGGTGACTCGGCACTTCCAGTTCGTTAGCCCGTGTTAATAACGTTAAAGAGGATGCGATAAACTCGTTAGGAGACGAAACCGCGCGCAGGCGGTAAGCCCGACCTTCATCGAGCTACACTGAGAGAGGGCTACAAGGGTACGACGCCAGCCACTTCTCTCTCTTCCTCTCCTCTCTCTCTCTCTCTGTCTCTCTCTTTCTCCTTCGCGTCACTGAATTGAATATCGCGAGGCTCTTCCCGTTCTCGTGAATGAACGTCAAGTCTGGACGGGTCTTCCGACGTTATGTCCCGACTCGAGACACCGCTGACGCGGGGTTTTCCAGAGGAGAGAAAACGATCGTTTGCAATTTTCACATACTGTTCATTTCCGGGAGAATATTGGTTCTCCTGTGTGATGTCCGACCTGTTTCGATCAATATCGAGTGTACATCTGTGATGTAATCGTACTCGTTATATAACAGCGGTGTAGATTAACACGCGTTCGTCACGCCCAGTCATTTCATGAAACGGTACTTCTTTTTCTCTCCTCCTCCTCCTCCTCCTCCTCTCTCTCTCTCTCTCTCTCTCTCTCTCTCTCTCTCTCTCTCTCTCTCTCTCTCTCT
>NW_022639452.1:2724312-2730779 GCF_010583005.1 Odontomachus brunneus
CTCTCTCTCTCTCTCTCTCTCTCTCTCTCTCTCTCTCTCTCTCTCTCTCTCTCTCTCTCTGTTGCTCTGGCGAGGAGTTTAATTTTGCAACGGCTCTATCGCGCCAGCGCATCGGCTATTAAGATTTCTGCCGTCTGGCAGCCTCCTATCTCGCCACACGTCAGCACCGTCAGCCCGGCGTGGTTAGACGCGCTCGACGCTTTTCGCAAACGCGTTTGTCAGCGTCTAATTTACGTTAGTAATTTACTCGCGCGAGACACCACGTGCTGTATTTAGTAGTGTACATTGTGCATTTGGATAATCGGCGGCCCGGCTGAGCCCCCGCCGATCGTCACGCTGTGCGGGAAGGAAGCGCCGATTATGGCGGGGACCTCCCCGTCGCGGTGACCCCTCGAAACTGTGACATCGCTGGCGGGACAATCGCGCGACGACAATCGCGCGACAGCCGTGCGCTCGAGTACCGCGGTAAATTTATTAGCTGACGGGAATATGATCGCGCGACGCGTATTGCGGGACCGAGGTACACCGAGGAACACGCTGGGTACGTACGAATATAATCCTGTCGACAGAGTGCGAGGTGGGTGGAGAAGCGAGGCGAAGCGCGATGAGGAGAGGAGAGGAGATGAGAGGGCCAGCCAACGGAACGCGCGGTGTCGATGCCCCATGTTCCCCATCCGGACCAAATTCGACGTGCCGCCCGCGAAAATACGAGACGCGGGTTATGAATCACCCTCTACCGCCCGTGCGAGATAATAATCGTCCGTGATCGCTAATTTCCAACGGCGGCGTGTAATCGTTCCGTGCCGGACTCGTCGAACCCCCCGCAGACCAGCGGAGGTATCCGTGCGAGGCGCGTTTCGCCGGCGCATAATTACCTCCGCGCTTTCGGCGGAATTTCATTGGTCATGCATCGGGCGGAAAATACGCGCGCTCTCCGTCACCGCGAGCACACTTCGACGATCGGTTGTCCGCGATGCACCTTCCACCTCGGCTGTCGTGCTTCACCGGTGAAACGATAGTTTCAAGCGTTCGCCCGTTGCAAGTCGCACGCGTCTCGTTGGTCTCTTAATTAAAAGGTCGAGTTACTCGGCCGATCGCAGTCGTCGTGAGCGAAGGAGAGAACGAGTCGACGACGGCAGATTGGAAACGAGGCTCGGGGTTCTCGCGCGATCTCGCACTTGTCTCTTGGTCTCCCAACAACGCGTGATTTCGCCGCGATTTCATTCGACTCGCGCGACTCAACCTTGGATTATGATCCCCGACGATAGCAGCCGATGGAAATGGCGTTAGGTAGGTGGGTAGGCACCGAGATAGGTAGGCATTATGGTGGTCGTTGGGAGGCGTCGCCGAACCGAACGCTGAATCACCCAGCGAGAGTTTTCCTGTCAGCGGCAGGACGGGCACCGCCATCCGACGAAGCCCCGTGGAATTGCCTCGCACGGCCTCGAAATGAATGCGCGAACGCCCATTAGGGGAATAAATCAGGCCAATGTTATCCGCAGGATCGCATAATCGATCTCGCGCGCTCGACTAATCCGGGCCTAATCGTTTCACGGCGCTGCTGCGGCCAGAAAACTTCCTCTCGAGCTAGGTAACGGCGAAGGAGGGGCTCGGTGGAAGACAGATAGGAGGACTTTCCCGCGCGCGAGACCGCAATAAAGATGCACCTAATGCATCTCACGTTGACTCGTGCGCGTCCTGGACAAGCGGAGATCGCGATCGGATGAATAACGCGTGTGTCAGTCGAATCGTCGCGATAAACCATCGGGGGTTTCGCAACCCCCTTCGCGAAAAGAGCTTCTTCATCCGATGCGTAAAGAGTTGTCGTTACACGCGACGGTCACGTTAAGTTCACGTCTGGGTACCGATCGTGGGTATCTTCTCCCCTGGCGTGACCTCGTGAAAAGTGAAAAGTTTCATGCGAAAATTCTCACATTTCTATTGTTTCGAGAAGTCGCCCGATCGCAAATGTCGTCGTGAGTTCGCGCAAAACTTTTCACTCTTCACGCGTTTTCCCTTTTAGGAAAAAGTTACACGATCGCGCTACCCTGGTCTGAATCAAGATCGATCTTTCTTGCCGGACCTTCCACGCGGAGGGCTGGCTGAGAGGGTGGTTGGGAGGGATGAATTGTTGGGTGCGCGCGCCCGCCCGGTCGCGAAAATGTTTGGTTAGCATTTGGCTTATTGGCCGGCGAATGTTCGTGCGCTGTTAGGCATGTATGGATGGCCCCCAGGTTATAATAAAGCTAATTCTGCGGAGCTCTCGAGGCAGCTCGTGCCGCAACATGTTTTGCCTCTCGTTCTACCACGCCCGGCCGTGCCCCGCTCGCCCTTCGCCGTCTCGCCGATATATCCGCCCCCGGTGCGCCCTTCGAACACCCTATCTCTCCTACGGTCTGTCTCTCTTCCTCCCCATCTTCCTCTCTCTCTCTTTCTCTCTATCTCTCTTTCTCTACCTCGTATCGCGTCTCACTCTTTCATAGCGCGAGAACCAAGCCGCTTTCCCCGCTAGAGCAACCGAATATATTTATACGCCCCCTCGGAGAGCGAGCGCGCACGTCCGCTTATTAAAACGTTTCCACCCTGAAGAGGGCGAACGCGCCGCGTTCGCTATCCGCTTTACACCGCGTATTCCTTTTATTGTTCGAGATGTGAGAAGGACTGAGCGAGCGTAAAGAGAAAGAGAGAACGAGAGGGGGAGGAGAACGGGGGAGAGGGCTGCAGAACATGAGGGCGCGAGAGTGAGCACGTGCATGCCCGCTGAGTTGAGTACCTGCCGCTGGCCACATTCGCGGAATTAGACGCGCGAATGTGCACGGCTTAACTGCGGGAGAGCGTGTTTTTGAGTCGGCGCTGATGCGCCGCGAAGAGCGATAACAATGGGGGATGTGCGATGGGGTGGACCGGGGCTCGTTACCGTGGCTGCTGATGGCCCCTTTGTATCCATTTCTATGATATTCGGCTTGGCGCTCGTGCTAGGACCACGTCCTAAGTGATTATGCGGCTTGTACGCGCCGCGTCGTTAGCTTTTTATCCGATTACGAATGTGATGTATGAGTGTCCATGCGTCCGCGTACTTATACCGCTCTATCGGGCTACAGAATATTCCTTCCCGTATTCATTCGGATTATATCCAGACAGTCGTGAGTACATTACTCCCTCTGTTTTTGATATTAATATCGTGAGAGAATGGATCTCTCATTTTCTTTTTCCTCATTATTCGTATCAATAATAGTCGTGAAAAGTGCGAAATAATTAACGATTTGAAACGTTAAATTATCTCTCAAGTCGAGAAATAATGTGTAAGAAAAGAGCGCAATAATGAGTTGTCGATTTACCGTAATCTTTCTCTCCTCCTTCTCTTTCTCTCTTTTCTCTTTCTCTTTTTATAACCCTTTTCTTCTCTTTCTTGATCGCAAATCGCACCCTTATCGAGGTTTCGCGTCTCATGTCCCTGATAGAGATATTAGAGGACGGATAAGAGGGTGAATTAAATCTCGATGCTGATGCGCGCGTTGGGATCGATTGAACGGTTCGGGCGAACGACTTCAACAGGCCTGTTGCGTTAATTAATTCCCGCTGATCTCAATTAAAATATTAATTACGGTGAAACAATGACTCGGCGATAGGGAAGAAGGCCAGACCAGGCGAGGCCATGTCAGACCAGGCCAGGCCAGGCCAGGCCAGGCCAGGCGAGGCCAGACGAGAGACGAGAGACGAGACGAAACGAACGCGCGCTCCTCTCCGTCCTCGTTCATCGTTCTCTGCTCCACCGTTACCATCGCGTTCATCGTTCACGATGGAGGCGGAGGAGCTGGCAACCATTGCGATGCTATTACGATTACCCGGGTCTTATAAGCTTATCTGATAGCAACGCCATTATGGGCCACGGCACTGTGACTGCAGCAGTCGCTGAATGGTCCGTTTGTCTGATCGTTCGCGGAGACCTCGCGCCAAGAGAGCACGAGTGCATTTGCATATCTTCGGGCCGAGATACGAGCAAACAAGTGTCCCCTGCTCTCTCGACGCGACGGATCTCATCGAGGATCGCTCGATCGGTTGAATCGCGCGAGATCGCTTAAAAATCAATCAGGCACTTGCGTTCTCAGCCGCTCGGATCACCGTGAACGGTTCGCAGCGCGAATTCGGCGGAATTGAAGGTATCATCCTCTGCCTGCCTCTGGCTGGCTGACGAGTTTCTCCTCGAAATCTCTTTGGTTCCCAGCAAAATGTCGACGAAAACTCGCCGGGTTCTCGTCGCCTGCATAATTGCGCGACGATCTGCATATTAATCTTGAAACATATGGGGAAGAATTTTTGAGAATCGCGTGATTACGTATTCCTATATACTTCGCTGATAGCCAAAGATCCTTATGTATCCTTACCAGGTGTCGTTATGTGCTTATGGAACGTGATGGAACGAGGGAAATGGGAAAAGGTGCATTTCATTGGAGCTCCGCGTTCCGACTGTTGGGGATGCCATACTTGAAAACCTTACTGATCAAATTTTCATTTTTTTTTTTTTGCAAAGTTTACGATGGTAATTGGTTGTACAAAGTTACAAAAATTTTAACGCATTGGAAGTGAATTGAAGTATTACCCAATGTGTGACAAAAGCGATACAAAATTTGAAAATTGACATCCTAAGCTGTTGGTCAGCATAAATATTTACTTGATACAAAAGTTCTGTAGCTCGTATATATACCGAAAATATGTTTTCTACGCTCAAGAAAATTTCAGAGGACACTGTTGTACCTGTTGTGCAACTGAATGTGGAAGCTTACAGACACACGAAAAGTTTGCAGAAAGACTTCTATCTGTGTGTGGTTATGTTTTCTACACTAAGGGAAGAAATATCTAAGAAATAGTAAATATTTACTCGGTGAATATTAATAACATATTTACTTATGTAAAATATTTTTCAAATAAGAAAACATAGATTTTTTTAAAAACTTAAAACCTTTTCATGAGAGCAATTGTTTATTCTATTTAAATAAAACAATTTAAATTTACGATTAAATACACATATGTTATTAGTGTACATATCAGATAAATATTTACTATTTTTTAGATATTTTTTCTCCCAACTACTAAATATGACCAAATAAAGCAGCGCACATTTATATAAGATCTCTATCTACAAGAAATACGAAAAGTATAGCGCGATCGTGTCGATGCTTACCTGACATTACATCTGATATCTCTTGACAATCGCTTCTACGTTATCGACATTTTCGGGGTTTGTTATCCATCTTTAATGGGCGAAGTCGCAAGGACGCTCGCGGCGTGCGCGCGAAACGATCGAATTAAAGATTAATTCGACCGCGTCCGTTTATCCACTGCCGTCGAAGGAACGATAACGTCCTTTCCTCGCGAATACGATTGTTGCATCGCCGCGGTTCGCAATCGCGATTCGCACACATCCAACAGAGTCTGTCCTATCGACGCGCATCTGTGCATTCGCACGCGTACAGACGTGTTCGCGAGACAGAGAGGGAGCACACGTAGCACACGAAAGCTGGGAACGCACCTCGATGCACCACCTGACGCGACGGGGGGTCAGTGACTCTCACTTCGAGTTTGATTCGCGCGGAAGGAGGACGGAGTTTCCGACGTTGATTTCCGGGATCGGGGAGGAGAGCTTTTCACGACGCGGCTCTCTCGCGACTCGGCCGTCGAGCTTTTTGACGGACCAGGGGAAGGGGTTTGGATTAACGCTGGAATGCCGTGGCACGCTCGTTTCGCCGCGCTATCGACGCGCGTCCGTCCACCGAATCATGATTTCACTTAAGGACACGCGCGATGTTGTCGATGGATAAAGATATATCGTGGCCGGCTAATGATGACTCGGCCAAAGTGCAATGCGCATCTCCGCGCGCCTTCGCGCGCGTACTGGCCTGTGGAAGTAATTTATGAAGAGTCACGATCGATTCGGGGTCGAGTGTCGATATGAGCACCTCGAACAACCGACGTGGCCGTGACGAGTGAAAATACAAACAGTTTAACAGGGATGAGTAGTCGTTTAGCGTTCCTGGGATCAGGAGAGCCCCTTTCTCCTCTCCTGCTCCTCCTCTCCTGCTCCTCTTCCTCCACCGCCTCACCTCCTTCGCGTCGCGTCATCCTACCGTACCGCACGGTGTGTATCGCCGTTAAGTATAACGTGGAGAACGTCGTCAACGGTCGATCGGAGCCCGCATATGAGCGCGATCAAACGGGCCAGCTTCTCGTTAATGCGTTATTCACGGATTTTGAGGGTGTGTGTCATCGTGAAGCGATCGCGACGTGAAGCGCAGGGCTTGAGGAATTTCCAAACCATTTTATTTGGTAGAGGATTTTATGGAATATAAGAATACGGAGCAAGGAATTTTATCTGAAAGCATCTGAAGTACGTTTCTTCCTCTCTATCCACCTATCGCGATCTCTCTCTCTCTCTCTCTCTCTCTCTCTCTCTCTCTCTCTCTCTCTCT
>NW_022639452.1:2731114-2738428 GCF_010583005.1 Odontomachus brunneus
TCTCACTCTCTCTCTCTCTCTCTCTCTCTCTCTCTCTCTCTCTCTCTGCCCCGTCACTGCGGCTTGGCTGATAATCGCGATCAACGATCGTTCGATTAGCCGCGCGTCGGGGATGGCAGTTTCCGAAATGGGACGTCGGGTTCTTGAACGGCGGGATGGTCGACAGGGGTTGCGTAAGTGCGTGCGGCCAGCCTCCCAAGGCCCTGCGCCGGAGAATCAATTATTGGATCCGTATATCAATCTGATGGCCGAAGCGCGTCCCGCGCTCGTGGCCTCCCGCTGCGCTCACGCATTTTCCTCCCCCCTCGCCGTCGAGCCTCTCTGCCGCCGTATGCATCGTGCTCGCGATCGTGCACACGCAGTTATATCGCAAGGGAGAAAGAGAGAAGGAGAGGGAGCGTGCGCTCCAGAGCACGATGCACCGTAGCCGATGCCATATACAGCGCAGACGAGCGTAGACCGGTTTTCGCCGCGCGAGGCGACCGCGTAACGTAGCGCGTAATGTTGATTTTTCAACGGGCCAAACTGACCCTCGCTTTCTCGCTCGCATCTCACTCTTTCCCTCTTCTTTTCTCCGCAGGGCGCCGACGAGGATGACAGCGCTTCCGTTGCCTCGGTAAGTTCATCACCCACCGCAGATCGCGATTATTGCGCGCGCCAATCCGAGAGCGACGCCATACACGGACACGTAATCCCGCGGACTCTCTGGGACTCGTGTATATCGCCGGCTCTCCTGATAAATGCGCGCGATCGCGGCCGGGGATCTTAATTAAAATTCGTCCGCTCGCTCGATCGAACGGCTCGATCTTCCGCGTGTCGGCCGTTCGATCGACCGATCCCGGCCGATCTCGCGCCATTAATCGCCAATAATCGCCGCGACTTCATGTTTTCCCGAAGCAACTGGACGGAAAATCGCGGGAGTGGCTGGTCAGGGCGGCGCAGGGGGACTACCAGGCCTTGGCGAAGCTCGCGACTGAGGAACCTCGTCTCACCAGGCTGAAGGTAGGACAATGATATCAATCATGATCGCTTTGTTGTGTTGTAACTTGTTGTGTTGTAAAGTAACAAATCATTTCTTATTAGTTGATCACTCCGTAACGGAGTGATCAGCTGTCTCAAGCCATTTATGGCGGACATCGGTATTTTGTTAAATCAGCGAAACTTTTTCTCTCGTTACGTGTAGTCATAGTTTGTTGTTTTAATCGCGCGCGAAGTTCAAGATCGAGCGATAGGACGGCGCATTTCGTGACCGCCTGTGCGGTTTATCGCTGCTCCCTCTCTGTTTCGCGTTTCATGGTCGAAACCTCCATATCCATAGACGAGACTGAAACTGCGACAATCTCGGGACACTATTTATAAGGAATTATAATTCGCGGCACGGCGTTCTCCTCGCGTTGCATGTTGAAATTTCCTAGACTCACGGGGCGCTCGTTTATCGTGGGCCTTTATCGCCCAGGTATATACACACATATACATACATACACGTGCGCGCGCGACCGCGCAATGGATCTCATTGAATTACGGCTACGCCACCTCGGGTGATAATGACAAAGGTAGCGGGCGGGAGGTTCGGAAATATAATTACGGTGTGGCTTACCGTAGGCCTGGGATCAGGCCGTTATTACACGCACGGCAGAACTTAACACCTGCGGCGTTGTAAATTCGCCGTTTTCGCGCGCCGCCATTGACAGGTCAATAAATCTAAGAGCCCCCGTGGCAATCAGGCGGCCGTTGTATACCCGCGCTAGCGATATGTGGAGCGGATCAGGAGTGGCGGATGGTAGTAGCGGGTTAAGGGCTATTCACACCACTTGTACCGATTATAAATCGCCGCCTGTCGAGCGTCCGGTGGAGCCGCGCGGATATACAAGCCGAGGCTGCTCCTTGGACGGAGCAGGAGGCGCCATCGTCCCCGAGATCTCGAGGTCACGCGCGAATCCTATCGCGAATCTGAAGGAATCTCCCGGCGATGTCGTCAGTCAATGGCGCGGTAACGCAAAAGTCGCGGAATAACATTTTCGAGTATTGCCAGTGTATTTTAATTGATTTCGTTGCTTCGCCTTGACTAATTCCGCGTCGAAAAATGTCGCGACGGCTTCTCTCCACCTGGACGGTCTGAAGCAGCCTTAACGTGCGCTCCGCCGTGCGGGGGCACGGAGAAAGAGGAAGGGGGTGGTCGAGAGGGTGAAGTGATCAAAAGGTGGGGACGTAGCACGGTGGTTGGAGATGGTCAGCGAAAGGGGTGGCTCGACCGCACGGGGGCTGCGTGCTGAATTCATTCCGCTGGACAAGGTTGCCCCACACCCAGCACCGGGCTACGTCGGCCTCATCCCTTGGGATAAATTGGCCGAACCCGCGTGTTTGCGGATAACATCGCCGCGATATACGCTCGCCTATGGCCGCCGTACGAACCTAACCGTCCGTCCGTTCTCCCGCTCGTTCGCTCGTCCGTCCGTCCGTCCGTCCGTCCGTCCGCGGTGCCCTTTTTGCGACGTGTCTCGGACTCGCGGAAATTGGCAACGAACTCTGTCGCTGTTTGTTTGGCCGGTTTTTATTTTATTTGTATTTTTATTTTTCACTCGCGCGCGTGCGTGTCCGCGTCCGCGCGGCCTGCGCCATAAACTAAGCGAATGGGCCAATTTACAGTATTCGCCGGGCGAGAAACAAAAAGCGCGACTAACGCGGAGCGCCGGCAATTTTTCCGAGTGCGAGATCTATGGTCCGATTAGCATAGGAGCGAATATTCGCCCGCGCAGAATTGTCGTGTCGGTCGCGTAAATTTTAATCCGCTCTAGATGTATCAGACCGCGTATCGGATATAGTATATCATCGAAGACCGATTGTTCCTGGCCGCGGATCTGCCGACACGTAGATATATAATAATCTATTATCGATGAATATGCAACAGTTTGGGCCGCGGGAGTGTGAGGCGATAGGGTGCGCCGGAGAACGGGCGAAGTAAGCGACAGAGGGGGTGTCGATGTCGAGAGAGGGATAGGGGATCGTCAGTAGGCATGCCAATTACTCTCCCGGTAATTAAATCAACACCGGAGCTAATCAACGTTACCCCCGGCGCGTATCTCCATCCCCCGGCGAACGGAGGAGCCTTTGTTGGAATAAATAAATCGGACGATCCGATATATATTTGGCTAACGATGCGTGTTGCCTCGCGAGGATCTTGTCGAATTCACCGGACAATTAATAACAGTCGAGTAATTCGTGGGGAAAAATTCCACTCGGAAACTCGGCTCGTAAACTCGCTTTGTAAACTCGAAAAACGGGTGAATGGAAACGCGCAAGTACTCTGTCTCTCTCTCTCTCTCTCTCTCTGGAACTTTTGTGGAATTTTTTTGCATGAGATTGAATCGAAATGGAGCGGACGAATATATTTCCGACGAGTTACTCGATATTCCCACATTATCCCGCATTATCGTATGCGACTTGCTACTGGCAGTCATGGGGCTTCAGTGTTAGGTATTAATTGGTGAAAATTTTCTTTTACTATAAAATAATCGTATGCGTGTAATTTGCCGATTAATTTCAAAGAAAATGTTAATCGGTTAATACCCAATCCTGTAGGCTGTATTCTGAATTGTTTTACCTAAATGAGCTTTTTTTCTGATTCTCAAAAACTGACACAAGATTATACATGACGATCGTGTAAGAAAAACAAAAGTTAGAATTAAAAAGAATTAAAAGGATTCACAGTTCGCTGTGCACTGAGAAAAACACTTGAAAATTTATTTGTGAGATATAAAGTTCATTTTTGTGAAATAGTTTGTTTCTGTGAGATAATTTTTGTCCCACAAGTACACTTTTAAGCTTTCTTTTTTATCAGTGCGTTTAGAGAATAAGACACTTTTCTTCGCTTCTCCCTTTTCGTCGCAAATGGTTTATAAGCACCCGTATTAGAGATCCGTCCACACACACGCGCGCGTCCCACGTGATTCGTGACCGAACCATTGTATTCTGTGGGTCAGGTGTACGTCGTCGTCGTCGTCATCAGGGCGGCCATTATACTTTATTAACGGACGCGTCTGGCATCCCGATAGACTCGCCTCTGTGAGTCGCGCGCGTTCCTCGAAAATACAGGACGGGTGCATCGACGTGGTGACGACCGGTCCCCGTTCGATCGCGGAGGCCTCGTTATGTTTATTTCCGTCAACTCGTCGCGACGATTCGCGACAGCTGTCACTGATCGCGCGTAACTTTTTTATCATTAGTGACTTCAACAAAAAGGAAGACGAACTTCGTATCCGTCTTGCGTCTTTCTCACTCACGGGTAATTCTCGAGAATCTCGTAACCACGGTCTACGAAGTCTTCCTAGATAAATCTGTCGCGTCGCTCGTCGAGTCGTGTTAGTCGCAACGTTGTTTCGCGGAGACATCTTTTGCATCACAATTTTCATCGTCGGATGCGAGAGGGATCGAGAGAGAGAGGAAGAGAGAAAGAGAGAAGAAGGTGACACACACACATACACATTCCTGCTTACTTGTTTACTCGCTCGCTTGCTCTGAGATTAAAACGTCGATTTGCAAAAGCCAATTACCGGTAAGTTCAGCGAGATTTTGAGATATTCCGGTTCGATCTCGGGCGATGGATATTTATAGGTGGCTGCGAATTATTAATAGAACGTCGTCAGCGGACGTCGGCCGTGGTAATTGAGTTCTGCGTCGCTCGCGATGCACGGCGATGTGCGGGGAATAAAAGCTGTTAGCGAGGATCGCCGGCAACATTATATGGCGTAGGCCGGTATTCGCGGGTTTCGCCTCCGTGTATTTATCTCGTGGTATCTGCCGGTTTAATAACGCCAGGCAATCAGGCGGTATACTCACTCTCCCTCCCTCCCACCCTCTCTGTCTCTGTCGCTCCTGCGATCCGTCGCCCCATCGTGCATTCGTACGGCTGCTCACCTCCTCGTCTGCTCGCCTCCATGCCGATAAATAATAACCATTTGTATCGGATTCTAATTACTCGCTCTAAGCAAACAAATAAACGGCAGGAGATGAGACGCGCCGTGAGAGAGGAGGTGGGCTTTAATGTTATGGTGGCTGCGGGCTGATTTAAGGAGTGTGGGACCGCCCACCTCGAAGATGTATCTTCAGGCTGAGTATCGGTCCACCTGTTATGAGTGTTTCAACGCCACTGTGCGTCCTTCATTCCTCTCTTTTCTTCCTTCCCCTCTTCGTTTTGTTCCGTTGCGCCACCGTTGTGTACCGGGGTGTCTCGGGGTGTCTTCTCGGCGGGGAGAGAGAGATTTCGTTAGCACGCGAGCTCAAGGAGAGAACGTCTTCGAGATGGTGACCTCACCGCTGATCATGACGGGCGGATATGGACGACTTGAAAATAATTCGCGCAAGCTCATACGCGCACGCTCATTGCCGCCGCGAGCGAATTACCGGTGGGAGTCCCTCCATTTGCGGTCGATAAATTACGAATATCGCCCTGAGGACTGCTCCTTAAGTGGCGTATATCCTTCGGTTGGGGCAGCGAAACGTGGGAAGGAATTCGCTTTCAGGGGCGACTCCACGGCGATCCTTTCTCGCGATGACGGCCATGATCGATAAGAGGCAGCGCGAGAGGAGAAACGCGTTTTCGCTTAAAAGGTCCTCAAAAAAGGCCGACGGTAGTTCGTTACCGGTGGGCTATTAGCGGGCGTAACGCACGTCGTAGGAGCGTCGAAGGACTAAGTAAACCCAGGCTAACAAGGAGGCGTATCCACCGGCCACGAATGATCTACCGATCCGAAGTTGGCATTATTTCGCTCTCTCCGCCGTCTCTCTCGCTGTCTCCTCCACCACGTCCCTCATTCTCTCTCTCTCTCTCTCTCTCGTTCGCTTCCTCTCCCCCTCTTTCTCTCTTTCCTCCCGTGTGCATCCACGGGGTCCTGCCTACCTATAGGCGAATATATCTACCTGCGCGCCTCCTACCTACGCCCCCGAATATTAACACTCTGATTTATGCGCGTAATTATCTCTAGTTATTTTCTTAGTATGGCTCCGGTACCTCCGTAGCTTGTCTTCGTAGCTGCCGGTGCTGCTGATGCACAACAAATTAACCGTTCCTTCTTCCGCCTCCCTTTGCTGCCCGTTTTGCGATCCTTTTTCTCCTCTTCCCTCTTCTCCCTTCTCTGTCTCTTTACTCTCCTTATCCTCTTTCCGCCAACGATCTCTTCCGACGCGTATTTATAGGCGCCTCGTTTAATTTTGTAACTGCATTCTTATTATTCGACGTATTCCCGCGAACGGACGCGCACGCCCGAGAGAGTCGCTTGTCCGGGGAGAGCGATAGCGGTTGCGCCTCCATCCGCGACTCGGGTTCGATTCGCGGAGGTCATTTATTCTCGCGGCGAGTCACCAAACGACCTGTCCCGCCTCTCTATGGCTCGTGTGCGTGCTTTGAAGTGCAGAATACACACACGCCTGAGATATATTCCCGTTCGCTTGTTTAATGGTTACTATTAAATTTATCTCGTGCGCTCATGCATGGCTCAAGGGATGATTAAGGATCATTAGACGATGCTGAAACATTACCTCCGCCGAGCTCTCCCATCGCGAGTACGTTTCTCCAATTTATCGGATCGTGACGTTACCTCTGTTGCATCAATGTTACGCTTAGTCCTCCGTTGGTCGCGGGTCTTATTAATTTAAACGTATATACGACATTTTTTAGAAACAATCAGAAAAGGAACATTTAGTATTTCTAACTGTAATTACATGGAGAAGTAATTGCTGTAAATGATCAAGAAAATTAGTTTTTATTAAATTCTTTCATAATGTTAGTGATAATAATCATATGTGTTACTACTATCACTCTCGTGTTGAAACAATCAAAAGATATGATTGGAGTCAAAAATAACTATAATTTTAGTCATATTAGCCATTTTTTCCCTTAGTTTACTAATCTTTACAATTTTTTAGATAGTTATTTTTGCTAAAAAAATAGGAAAAATATGGCGTATATCACTCTAATCCTTGCTTTGTATCGTACCAAAATGAAGTTGCTTAGCACTTCTCAAGTACTCGCGATTAGGAAGGATATATTGACTAGTCACATAATTAAGTTTTCGCAATTTGTGCTGCTTTTTTTTATTTAATTGTATAGGATTGCGGATACTCTGTTTTATGCATCGAAGGATATCTCGTGTTGTGTCGAAATATTTTGTGAAGAAAAACGCGTAGAAAGGACGTGATCGCGCACGATGTTGCAGTCGCAACGGATAAAGTTCGCCGTTCTCCTCTTGCTCGATCGGCGCAGGTAAAAAAAATCAAGCGACAGCCCGAGATATTTCAGCTGGGGATAGGTTTTATGGG
>NW_022639452.1:2738485-2741314 GCF_010583005.1 Odontomachus brunneus
GGTTTTGGGGGGGGGGGGGGGCGCAGTCGAAGGTGTCGAGGATCGGGGCGCCAGGGCGTCGTCATCTCGACGTGGGATCGTCTTGCACGGCGTTAGTACCCTTTTTATGAGCCTCCACTCTTCCCTTCGACCTCGAGATGGCTGCTCTCCTTTTGACGTACGACGCTCTCGGCGTCTCGGCGTTTCATTTTTCGCCCTATTGTACAGATCGAGCGATTTGGTCGTTTGCTTTTCAGGGAATGTCTCTCTGTCGGTTCGCCGAACCGCCTATGTCGTTTGTTTCCTTGGAAATAAAGAGAAAAGAGAAGAGGAGGAACTCGCGTAGCCAATAAGTCACAACACTATCGCTAAAACATCAAAGTCGTTTGCATAAAAGTCTTGTTAGATTTTCAACTGCGAAAAGCTGATCAAATGGACGATATGAAATTTTTAAATTTCTTTTTTATTATCTCCAAAAGAGGTAAACACATTTTACCCGTTTTTCTTGTACATTGAGGGAAAAAATATCTGAAAAATAAAAGACATTAATTCGTAGTACTGATAATATGTTTTCTCTAAATTCTTTTGTTTAAATGGAATAAACATTTGCTTTTAGAAAAGCAATGGTATGTAAAAGAGAAAATATATAATTTGTGAAAGAAATTTGTTCTCAATGTAAAAATATATTAGTACAAGTAAATATGTTATTAGCATCCGTCTAATAAATATTCCTCAGTCTGCAGATATTTTACTCTCATTGAGTGTATGGAAGCAACTCGCCGAGGAAAATGTCACCGTGATCGTTTTGGTCGTCGCCGGTCTCGCGCGCGATCCACCTCCCGTCATCGCTAGTCTCTCTATCCCGATGTCCCGATAAGAAATGTCACGAGGCCGTTCCGGACGATGAATTAGCGGATTGATATGGCCGATTCGCTCGCATTAATATCGCTCGTTCCGCCGTTAAGGATACGATCGCGCGCGCGAAACGCGGATCCACGCGGCTCGGCCGGCGCTCGCTCGCCTCGCTCGTTCTAGCGAGCGCGCCGGGCATCAAGCGATGCGGCGTATAAGCCGACACGCGATAAGCGAGTCTAATTTAAATATTTCTCGAATAATCGTGGCGCCTTTCCGTTCGCCTCGCTCGCGAATAATGTCTGGTATACATCGTGACAGGAATGTCCCGCACCACGTGATTAATGTCGTAGTACAGGTGTACCGATACATTGTAACGCATACTCGTGTCGGGGCCCCGGCACGCACGGCAGGGTTGATCCGCATTCGCGCATAATTTTACCGCGCCTTGAGCGAGGTTCCGAGAAATTATGCGCGTAATAACGAGGAACGACGAAACGTCGGCGGTATCTACCCGCGAAATCGTTCGTGACGTGCGCTCGTCGATCGTGCCCGGTGCGCCCGGTGTGCCCGGTGGTGCCCAGCGCCCAGAAGTAAAGAAGACGAGAGGAGAAGAGAGACAGAGACAGACAGACAGAGAGAGAGAGAGAGAGTGAGAGAGGAGGGAGAGGCAGCAGGGCGTTCACCGACGAGCACATACGACGGCGCGGGGGATACATGCTTTCGCGTTGGTATATCCACGCTCTCCTTGTGCGTCAAGTCCGCTGTCCGCTTGTTCGCACTGCGCGCCGCTAATTAGCTTCAAGACCGATGACTATCTGTCCAGCCACATGTCCCTAAAGTGGCGAGCGCCCAAACATCCGGTACGCCTTTTCCGTTCGGAATTCGAGTCCTTCCACGGATTCGTGACGACGACGCGACGCTCGTCTGCTTCTATACCAGCTAACCGGCTTCATTATGCCCGGCCTCGCCACGGAAGAATACACGTGCACTTTGCACTGTCATCGGTGCCGCTTATTACCTCGGCGCGTTGCGGGATAATGCGATCGAGTAATCCATTTCTGTTCCCCTTTTTTTCCCTCTTCTTCGCTCTTACGCGGCGCTAGAGATTAATCGCGACGCAATCAGCTGTTCTATCTTGTCGTTCTATTAGAGACACTTCTTAGACTCGGAGGTCGTAAATCGTGGAAACTTTACGACTGTATCAACGATCTCATATTACACATCTGATAATATCGTTTGACGAGGTCACGAAAAAAAAGAAGAAGTGCACTTAATGCAAACGGGCGAAAACATCTAGTTTAATTTAATAAACATAGACTCCCTTTAGTTGCATTACAATACGGAGTATATGTCTATCTGATACACGGTGTAATGACACGGGCTTAATGCAGCGTGTATGATTAATGGAGTACCGTGTGTGTGTACGTGGCGTACATTTCAGAGGTGTGTTTGCGGCGATATACGTATAATTAAACCGCATTTATACGTGTAACCGTTTTATCGCTACATACATCACGCGGGTGCATTGCGAGAATATAAACGCGCCCTGACTTTGATTTCGTTACGGGACCGTACATCATCGCCGATGCATAGTGATCAAAACGCGGAATCATTAGCCGTCGGATTCACTGGCACCTCATTGAATTTGGAGTCTTGCCTAGAATTAATCTGCATGAAATCGGCCTGTAATGGCGCCGCGCCACTTTCGGATCGACCGGTCGCGCGCTGTGTACAGGATGGAGGAGATCTCGCGCGCTAGCAATACCGAAATACACACCGCGCTCGCACGCACACGTGAACGCACGCATACACGCAGCTACGCGGATCACACGAGCGTCGTGCAATTAGTAAGCGGAGCTCATTATGGAGATTCCTCGCGTAACTAAATACTTAATACAGGTCTCGCCGTCTCGTTCTCTCCGACCTCTGTCGTCTCTCTCTCTCTCTCTCTCTCTCTCTCTCTCTCTCTCTCTCTCTCTCTCTCTCTCTTCTCTC
>NW_022639452.1:2741494-2750983 GCF_010583005.1 Odontomachus brunneus
TCTCTCTCTCTCTCTCTCTCTCTCTCTCTCTCTCTCTCTCTCTCTCTCTCTCTCTCTCTTCTCCCTCTCCTTCTTGAATTCGTAAAGAGTCATGGCGTTGCGCTAGAGGCAGCCGACCCGCATATAATGACAGTCGCTGAGGGAGAGAAGGAAAGAGAGAGAGGAGCCCTCTGGTGTTCCTGTAAACACGACCGATACACACAACACACGTATACGCGCACACACGCGCCGTTTCTTCGTACGAGAACAACCTGCTCTAAACGTCGGACGCGGGGATCGCGTGTCGATCCATGCCGAGATATTTGTTACTTTACAGTTGTATCACGTTTTGCGCGTGGAAACAAAGCCATTGTTTTTCGAGTTGTACACGTTACGCCCGTCCAAGCCGATCGGCCACACCGGGAACGCTGTTTGGGGACTTGGACGGATCGAGGATACGAAGCGCCCTGTCGAAACTCCCCTTCGACCTCTTTCTCCCTTTCTTGTCGACCTCGAGAATTCGCCGTTTTGACAAATGCTCGATTTTTTGTCGTCGGCTGTCGTTGTTGCACGTGGCGACGATGCCTCTCTCCTCTCTCCTCCTCGGGATTTCTTCCTCTTGTCGGATTCCCGCCGTCGCGAGCATGCTTTGCTATCAGTCTCGCTAATTTAGCTCTTTGTAGCTAACTTTGGCCGCTTTTGATACCTTCCGCGAAGCCTCCTCCGGAATCGAGCCTGTAGGGTACAAGTCACGGGCCTGTGTGGACCCTCTTGCATCCTCCTACGCACTTGGCCACTTTTTCCTTCTTTTATCGTTTCTCTTTCTGTACTCCTCTTTTTCTTTTCCTTGCTTCTTTCCGCGACGGTGGGTCGCGTTCTGTCGGCTTCGCCGTCGGCGTGTGGGGGAGTAGTGGCGGCGGCACGATCTGATGAATTTGTGAGGCGTCGTTGATATTTCAATGTCGGACTCGGCGGTTTTTATCATTTGTAGCGGCGAGCTTCGGAACGCGTCGTGCGCACACCGGTGCGTCGCTAGGCTAAATCGAGTTTAGGCACTAATTACACGACGAAGGCCACTTCGATGGGAGCCGCGTCATACCGGATGTTTCAAACATTACGCATCTCTGTTAGTCCGAAGAACCGTTTGCCGTAGCAAAACGCAAGACTGAAACTATAAGCCAAAGAAAATCTCACATTCGCGAAGGCTGGATCCGTGCATATGCGATATTCAATAACGGGTGGATTTTTCTTTGAGGAATTGTGACGAAATTCCAATCGGTCCGGCAATTAGACGACGGGAAATGGCCGAGAATCCGCACGAGAATCTAGCCAAGAGAAGGTGCGTGATGAGACACACTGTATATATGCAGGGGGGAAGCATGAGCCGCGCGTATCGTGTCACGCTGCACAGATAAGGATCCAGGTTTCGTTTTAATGCGGCTACGAATGCTCGTTAACGACCCGCGCGCGCTCGTGGTCCGTCGCCTCGGCTATTATATTCACATATGTATATTTACACGCACACGCGCATACGTGCGTACGGGACGCGCATACACAGACGCGTCGGGCATTCGCGCCAAGTCGACAGCTCCGTGCGACTCCTCCCACACAGACCGGACACTTACTTCGGGATCACTGTTATGAAAACGAACCCTCGAATTAAACGGCACCCTCTTAATCTTCTCTCGTTTGTTTCCTCTTTTACCTGCGTTATCTTTCAGCTTGGCGTTAACGACGCCATTCGCGTTGACCGATCCGCTTGTGATATTCGACGTCACGAGCGAGCGAGTGAGCGAACGAACGAACGAACGAACAAGGTTTATATGTATAGCTCTCTCTTTCTTTCTCACCGCAGCATTCGAGCGAGTTCCATTCCTTTCCCTTTTCTCGTTCGCGCTTGTATTTTTCGTGTCTTATTAGATAATTACCGTTTGATTCCTCTGCCGTGCTGCTATCAAACAATTAATATTAATTTAGCCGAGAACCGGAACGGTACGATAACGCGATACCGTACCTGATTGCGGCGTAGACTAAATTGATAAAATACGAGCCGTGAGAGTAGTACAATATTTCACGTAGGAAATATTAATTAGCCGCGCAGCAGGTACCAGAAAGGTTCTAATTGCCTCGACATATAGCGTGCGCGCGCTCGCTCGCTCGCGTTATCCCGAGGAGAGGAGCAGAAACAAATAATCCGCTCACGTTTGTCTCTCGAAGATGCTGAAAAACGCGAGCTAAGCAGCCTCGGCGAAGATTAGCCGATCGCTATCGGTCCGGTTGTCTTACCTTAACGAACTGGCTATAGCCCCGACCTGTCCCGAGCCGTCCCTCCCGTTTTGCTCTGACCGGGCAGTCTCACCCTCTTCCGCTTCTCGGGCACAGGGAAAACGATCGCTCGCTCGCTCGCGCGCGCGCGCGCGCGCAGGTACGAGCGCACAGTATTTCACGGTATATTCCGTTAGATATGAATAATGAACGCGACCGCTCTCTTTTTGCGCCGTTACGAGCGGATTTACGTCCCGGTAAAGGCCAAAAGCGGGGCGACGCCGTAAATCTCGCGGCGGAGATGTGCTCGCCGTTAATTTGTAAGTGACGGCGACATACGCGCCGGAAGTATGTAGCTGGAAGAAGGGAATCAGTATTTGATCATTTCATCTGGTGGTACAGATAAAGTATTGTGATCATCAATTTTAAATGATCCGATAAATATTTTAGGGAATTTAAAGATTCAAATATAAAAGAAGAAAAGAGAGGTAAGCGAGTGTTGATCGATTAAAATTTTGTTTGACTAACATAATCAGCGAATCAATAACCAAAATTAATCAATCGTCATATATACAATCACAATACAAATAATTTAATTAGTTGATGAAATTATTAATCATTGTGTACAATCAATGAGATCAAAATTTGACTAATAATTAATTCTACCAATCGATTGAATTATTTGTGATCACATATATGGCGATTGATGTTCATTACTTTAATCAACTAAGGTTTTAATTGATTTATGCTTAATACGATTGTAAACCACGTCGCCGACTGCATCCTGCGTCCTCTAAACCGTCCTGAAGCCGTCAGTTGCTGATCGCCATCGTGGCCTGGCGCTCGATAATGTCGCGCGAAAAAGTACGAGTTAATTGGAAACACGACGTTAATTAATGATCGCATTAACCGACGACACTCGTCGAACGCGACACTCTCGATGCTTACAGCGCGCGTAATCGCGTTGACATTTTGGCCACCTTGTAGACTCGGAACGTTGATCGTCGTATTTTCTGGTCACCAGGTATATTATTTGACGAACGAAAACGTTGCGCGTTCGTTGCGGGAAGTGACTTTGTTTTCTTACCAAAGTGTCGATTGTTTTGTATTGCGGGCTCTCGCGCGCGTCGTGCGTGTGTCCGTACTTGACCGCGAGCGAGTCATTGCGTCTCGAGCCGACGAGCGAAGTACACATACCGGGACGCGGGCTACGTGTGTATCGGTAGATCAGTTGTCGCTCCCGCTGTTCTTCAAATATTTCACCGGGTCCCCTCGCCGGCAATCGCGTTAGTTAACGTTGGTAACGTACGTTTCTCCAATTGAACTCTGTGTCTGCGCGAGTGTCAGTGCTAGTGTCTGCCAGTGCCACGACGGAGTATTTCGGGGCAACCAGGACGCTGAGCGGGAAAGCCAAGACGGAGGACGCAGGATGTTGAGACGCAGGTAGCGACGCATCATACATTCCCAGGTGTGTCAAATCATTTATTATGCATTTATGATTTAACTCTTTATTTGGTGTGATAATGTATATATAGT
This sequence comes from Odontomachus brunneus, assembly GCF_010583005.1. Taxonomy (NCBI): domain Eukaryota; kingdom Metazoa; phylum Arthropoda; class Insecta; order Hymenoptera; family Formicidae; genus Odontomachus; species Odontomachus brunneus. The sequence goes on from NW_022639452.1 coordinate 2,745,275, forward strand.
ATCGTTTTAAAATATTAATATTTAAATATTATTTTCAACAATTTTTGTCATCTAAATGGCAAAAATCGAAACTACTGAGACAAATAGAACAGAATGTTGCTTTTGAGCTGAGTCAATGCATCCGTTTCCTTTTAGAAGAAACGCACGAAAGATCGATGTTGCTTGGGAGCAACATTGGCGAATAAAGAGTTAATGATACTTCTCATTTTGAAAGCGCGCATATTCGCGGAACGAACTTCCGCTTTCGGTGAACATCACGCGGCGTGAAAAGAGAATACATGCCTGCGTTAATGAGGGAGAATTTTCAAAGCGCGTGGAGTCGCGAAAAAAAAATTCTGGGCGCGCGCGCAACAGTACCTGCGGGAAATTCCGCGGCGTTAATATTTTTTCGCTTTTACGCATTAGAGGTAAAACTAACTCGGGACGCTATAGCCGCGCGTACTGACTTTGGGAAAATTTATCGGTCCTTTCCTGTCCTCGGATTGCGTCCACCACTATTGTCGCGGCGACAACCCCAGACCTGGCGCCACTCGAAACCGCACGGTCGTCGTTAAGCGATCGTTAAGACGAGATCGTATCTCTTATTTTGGAGGGCCTTTCCGACCGCACGTCTCGGCGGTTTCGATTTCACAAAATTTCCTCGTTAATTTATCGCGAAATGTCCGGTCGTGCGCCCCACCTTGTCACGCTCGAGAGAAATTGCGCCACCGCTTGTCGAAGATTAACAAGTGACGATAACAGTAACGCTTTTTCCTAGAAAGCGCAAATTCAATTAATTTTATTATCGCACGTACTCTTTTTCTCTCCTTCTTTCTCTTTCTTTGTAACCTATGTTTGGTACACGGTCAATCGTGTTCTCGTATTTCCGGCCTGCCGATATCGTTTAAGAAAAGCCAGAATGTATCTCGTGGGGTAGATAAATAGTGATTAATTAATACGGTTGTGCGTTACGAATTCCACCGTTTGTGGTCACGAGGGAGAAAGGGCCGAACATTGCGATGCGCAAGGTCGTTACTCCCCGTAACGAATTGTTCATTTAATTTTGCGGAACATTTTCGGCGCCGCGCTCTGGGGCTCGGTTGTAGCCCCGGACAGCACGTTCCAATAAATCGAGAATGAAGCGGAAGGGGAGAATAGAAAAAAATGCATTCGAGAGTTTCCTTTCGCGAGGGAAACATTATTCGGCATGAAAGCAGAAAAAGGGACGGCAGTTTCGGTGAAGTGGGTTACAGCTTTATGCTTTTTCTAGATGTTATCTGGCTCTCCCAAATTTTTACGACGACGCAGAGAAAGAGGGAGGGGGGGGGAGGCGAGGGAGAGAGAAAGAACAAATTCGAGAAGAAAAATAATAGAAAATGGGAAAACACAACATTTATTACGTTCCTTTTACGCGACTTTGCATTATAAGTGTATCGCACGATATTTATGCAGTTTTCGCGCGCACTTTGGCGGCCACGGCGACACGAGCAGGGGCAGATGGTAAGGTATTTTTAATTGCTACGGAAACGCTCTACGGAGATGGAGCGTGCTAAAATATTTGTAATGGAACTTTCGCGTCGAATTAATCGACGGCCTTCGCTCCTCGGCAAACGGCCCGCTTTTAAATCTGCGAATCGATCAGCCGGCGCTCGCGCTCTCGCGCGCGATATTTTCCATCGGAAATATTTTAACGAGAGCAATGTCGGAGCCTGGAATTATATCTGCTTGCCGGTGCGCCTCCCTATTGGATTTCGGGGGAGTTACGAAAAATATCAATTAAACATAAAAGCGCTGGGCCGTGTCATCCGATAATGGCGAGATCGGTTGCCCCCGGGCGCGGAGTAATTGGGATGAAGGCGGGCGGGAGGGTGAGAGAGAGAGAGAGAGAGAGAGAGAGAGGGAGGGAGGAGGGGGAGAAAGAGGGAGAGAGATTTCGTAGAAAACAATAGTGCAAATAATACAAAGCAAATTGCAGGCGCGACTTATCGTATCTACCCGTATGGGTAATTGGCGCGCGTGTCGAACGAACGAGCTCCTATGCAATTTTGAATCGACCACGATATTTCCTTCCTACGCGCGGATAATGAAGGCACGCTATTTATTAAATACATACATTGCGTCAGCCCCGTTGCAAACAGCGATTAAATGCGTTATTAGGCGCGGCGGGGAGAAAAAAATGAGTGAAAAAAGGGCACGAAGGAACGGCGTTTTTCGCGAACGCGCGTGCGGGAGGGAGAGAGAGAGAGAGAGGAGGAAAGGGGGGGGGGAACAGAGAGTAATTATCCTCTCGTATACGCGATCCGCTTCACGTATTATGCGAAGCTGTCGTAATTTTCTCGGAGTTCGACGAGAGGTAAGCGCTCTACGTGTACAAAGTAGTGCCCCTTGAGCTCTCTCATTCTCCGTCTCACTGATGATTTCTCTCTCTCTTTCTCTCTCTGTCTCTCTCTTTCTGTCTCTCACATCGTTGGCGTGCGCGATTACGGGCGTCCTTCAGGAGCGATATACCGAGTTCCCTTCCGCAAACTCCTCAATCACTTCGATGCTCGCCAACCCTCTCTCGTTCATTTGTTTGGCCGCGCTGATTCGTTCGCCCTCCGGGGGTTTCACGGATTCAAAGACGAAGACACGCGCGCGCGCGCGGTGTGGGGTGGCGTTAAGTCGAAGAAGGAGAGCGCAGCTGGAACCGAACGGAGAGGTTCTCCAGTCGGTGATTCCAGCAGGTTCATTAGCGCTCCTGTCCTTTGATTAATAGCCGCCCGAGGATATCATTCGCCACCGGTTTTCTTACAGATCATTTCACCGTCACCTATCTAGATGGTCGTTAAGATGATCCTCCTACGTGGCCCACGGCCGAGACAAGCCGCGTATGAAATCGCACCCGTCACGACGTTTCCCATTACGCGTTTACGCGAGTTATCACCTGGCGCGCGTAGTCGTCGTCGTTGTCGTCGCCACCGTCGACGCAATCGCCGCTTGTCATCGCATTACTCTAACCCCCCTTTCCTCTCGCGATTTTAATATCGGTGTCCGTCAAGGTGTTATTAATTTTGTGGGAGTGCCCGGCGTAATTGGGCTAATTTAACATTTCGCGTCGTCGATACGCGCGACGGCCCTCCCCGCGGTTATCCCGTATCTGTGATGCGAAATATCTTGCAGCTGAAAATCTGACGAGATTTATAAAGTTTTCGTCGAGATTGCATTACTCACACATATGAACGGGAATTTTAATATTTATGCACTGAGAAAAATTTCTGGTAATAATTATCCAGCCTGTGTTGTAGTTACTAAATTATTTAGTGAAATAGTATTAACTAAATATAGAGGTGAATATGACCAAATCATTTGGTAACTAAACCAATAATTATGGTAATTGTTACCAAGGCTTGATTATAATTACGCAAAATATGGTAATAATTACCAAAATTGTCATATTAAAAATATTTGCAAATATCGTAATGATGCTTGATTTCAACTATAACGATGGGATGAGGAGGACGTACTACTAGGATCGCGGCGATCGGGACCTACGTTTTCTTTTCGTTCCGGTGAGAGAAAAATGTCGAAAGCTAAGTGGTTTGCTAAGTCGGGAATCGAATCTGGATCTTTTAGTTGACGGACGACTGCTTTAACCACTGAGCTAACTGATGCTTCATGTTTACGACACTTTCCTTTCCCAAGATAACATTCAAAGATTCCGTTCAAATTGGTTAATATTACCTTATTTGATATTAACTATTACTAATGTATTTAACACTATTTATTAAATTATTTAATTAATTTGACTAGATCAAATATTTATGTTACTAACTATTTTGTAATTATTACCACACATTTAGTAACATTTGGTTACTATTTACCATAATGGTTACTATTTACCAAATAATATGCTAAAACGCTTAACCAAATGGCTGTGGTAAGTATTACCAGACTTTTTTTTCAGTGTGGAAGCGCGAGGCTCGATGATATCGGCCTGTATGACTTGCAAATTAAAGCAATGATAGAAGCGCAAAAAACCGAAATAAATGTTCTCGATTCTCTGCACGCTTGTCTGTCTCATCGTGGAGTTTCGTCCACTGAACGGATGATAACTCTGTTATGTAGCGGGAAATGTTCCATTCACAGACACCGGCTGCGACGCGCTTTTTCTTGAGAAACTTATCGATTATTCGTCGCAGCACGCAGAATTATTCATGAGATCTCTCTAGTGCCAGAGAGAGAGGGAGAGAAAGGAAGAAAGATACCTATTTCTTCCGTAAGTTGAAGCTCGATATGTAAGAGAGAGTCGATCGGAGAACTTTTGGCGCTGATAGAGTGATTACATCGCGACATTACGAAAACACATCGAGAAAACAGAGATATCACTTGGCTAGATATGGTTGCCGTGACAAAATATTAACACGCTCACTATCACGGTTTATTTAAAGGTCTCTTTCTACAACCCACTTTGTATTTTTTTACGTAATTGCGTGAGACAGACTTGGTTTGATAATGTGGATATGAAAAAAAATTTGCTGCCTGCTAAAACATTACGTACACGGAAAAAAATTTGTATCAACGTGATGTGTTTGATTTCAATGAGTGAAACAACGCGTTTTGGTAGGATACAAAAATTCTGTAGCTGTTATGACCGAAATTTGTGTCGTTTTAAGAATTAGAAATTCTGTTTCCTTCAATGAAAAGACGTTGGTACGTTTATTACTAAATTTTTTGTTAATACGGTCAAATTTATTTTCTCGTTTATTACAAGAACTGTGTGAGAACTATATAAATGGGCATGTAACAACAGCAACTTTTAAAGCAATACCTATTTAACTTGAATTCACAGAAATGTTTTCCAACTATAGAGAATGTGTAGGAACCGTAACAGTTTTCTCCGTGTATTCGCGGTGAATTCGTCGGCCGGCCGGCCGGACGAACGAAGGGGTTAATTCATTCGTCCAGTGAGACAATGCCGGATCGGTTACACCGTGACTTGGCCGTTTATTAATGATCCCTCGAGAGATGTTGCCGCGCCACTAATGGCTCTTTTGGATTCCAGTTCTCGCAGGGTCGGTCTTCTCGCGCGCTCTGCGCTTCGGCTTCGACTTCGCGCCGGGAAGCTCGAGGTGGGAGGCACGTCGCGCTACAAAATCTCGCGTTGTCACTGAGAATTATCGACGCGACGACAGGATTCGCGGGAGGCACGTCGAAATCGTAGATCCGCGTCGTCGAGCAAGGACGATAACAGGCCGCGTTCGCGATTTTCGAAAAGACCGGCCCTGGCGACTCGCGTCCTCAAACACAAAGTCGCGGCGACGCCGTCGCTCCACGACTCGCACCGACCCGGAATAGGGGTGTAAGAGGAGGGTAAAGGAGGATAAAGAGGAAAGAATGGCGCCCACGCGTTATGCTAACACTCGTGCCCGCCAACACGGGCTGGGTGGTCCCGCACCACACCGCTCCACCTACTCACCCTTCTTTCAGCCCCTCTGTCTCTCTCTCCCTTTCTCTCTTTCTCTCTCGCTCTCTCTTGGCGGTCCACACCTTCGTCGACTGGATGAGCATACAAATACGACTAATTTCATCGATCGAGCTGCTCGAATGATGATCTTAACGATCAATAATCGGCCGACGTCTCAAAGGCACGTCCCCATGTCTCGGAGTCGACCATCACTAAGCATACCGCGCGCCGCACGTACAGCTCTTCTTTTTAAACGCTCTTTAAACTTTGTAATTTCCCCCCCCCCC
>NW_022639452.1:2751112-2779409 GCF_010583005.1 Odontomachus brunneus
CCCCCCCCTCTCTCTCTCTCTCTCTCTCTCTCTCTGTCTTGTTCAACGAAGATCGCTTTTTCGAATTCGTTCCGACCGGATGTGGCCCACGGAGGTAAGCGCATTATGTGAACAATCGAACATTTGTTTGCTAATCTGCGACTGCCGCCTTTAATCCCGTCTGCTTTTGTAGGCGACGCGAAGAAAACGGGAAGTCGAACAATTGTGCTTCTTTCGTTACTCTCCTCTCAGTTTAGCTCGAAAATGATTTCGTTGAATCGGCATCAGAATAATTCGGAGTAATGCGTGCGATTTTTTCTCACTCTCTCTCTCTCTCTCTCTCTTTCCTTTCAATTTTCTTTTTCTATCATTTCTCCAGAGAAATCGTAGGGGTGTGCAATTGTCGTGGCTACGTGGAGGCTGCAATTTCAGCTTTGTCGCATCGAAACGGTCGTAACGAACAGACAACGTCGGGGTATCGTCGCCGTCGCATGAGGAGAACGACGAGCAGGATCTTCGGCGAGGTTAAAGGGATCGCGACGCGGAGAGGAAAGGAGAGAGAGAGAGAGAGAGAGAGAGAGAGAGAGAGAGAGAGAGAGAGAGGCGGAGGTGTGAATGAGGCTTGCTTGTAGCGACGCCTCCACTCGCGGCGCTCCCGTTGTGTCAACACCTCGGACGAGAACATTCCCACCCTTACCCTCGGGGCCCCCGCGTCCTCCGCCACACCCCCTGCTCACACGCTCCTGAATTCATTCGGATGATAAACATCTTGGTCGCTCCTCGCATAATTCGTCGCGGGTAGGCTTCTATTCACGCTCTCAATGAACCGCGACGGTGTGAATGATTGAGGGGGGTGTCGCAGTGGCGAGACTAGAAAGACATCACCTCTCGAAACTCGACTTGACTAACGTTCTCCCAATTTCTCTCTCCTTCTCTCTCTCTTTTTTTTACGGACTTTGTTGAACCGTCGTGTCTCGTTAAAGTATCTCCTCTTTCGCTTTCTTAAATTCAGTGAGCAGAAAGAAATAATTGGAAGAAGTGTCTCGCTCTCCCGTCGCGTTATTTCGAGCACAACGCGAAACTGAAGCTTCGCTGCTTGTTTATTTGTCAAATTGGCGCATCCTAAGTGATCGACGAGAGCGATCCGACTAACCAATCTCACCGCGGAAGCAAGCAACTAACCGGCGACGGATGTATATCCGTAATATCTCAAAATTGGATCGCACTGTTGTCCGACCAGCGTGGTCGTCCGGTTTCAACACACGAATTAGCCAGAACTTCCCTCTCCGAAAAATCCCCGAGTCTCGAATGTCTCGCGGAGGCACTAAGTGGAAATTGTTGTCAAAAACGGCGGGCTCGTACCGCGGCTCGTACCGGTTCGGCGGTTCCGCCGGCTGGTGGGGTCATATATTTCGAAACCTGCTGCAGCGAAGAACGCGCACGTGGGCGCGAGGAACGAACGGTGAGACACGCTCTCATACCACCAATTTACTCGTAGCCGCCGTTCGTCGTTTAGTCGTAGAAAAGGATGCCCATAATTTGCGCGCACGCGGCGCACGTTGATGCATAGCCTTCTGGGAGAAGTAATTGACACTCTCCTTATGCCAATCTCACTATGCCCACTCTCTCTATGCCAATTGTATATATACTATGTATTGCATATATTATGTAGGGTGTGCGACGCTAAGTGTCCTATATCTGTGTATGTTACAGCAGATCACAAAACGGCTTAGACACAATGAACTAGGAACGTAGCTAATGGTCCAATAAGAGAACGAATTATTCAAAAATAAGTTCTCTCATTGGACCATCGGCTACGCTCTGAAGTTCATTGTGTCTAAACCGTTTTGCGATTCATCGTACATGTAGATTAGATCAAACTGCACACAAGATGTATCTACCATTATGCGAACAATGCGTAAAATTTTGAGTTATTAATCGAAGGGGATTGGTGGACGATCACGCACGATACGTGCTAAATGAATTGTGATAACGATGCCCGTCATTGTATGCTTGTAAATTAAGCAAAAACTAATAAAAAAGTCCCATACTTTTGCAAATAATTCGTAGATTTTGAATTATCAATTAAGAAATATCGAGAGGATGATCGCGCGCGATAATGTATCTCTGTTCTTGAATAACTCAAAATTTTACGTGGTTTGCAAAATGATAGAGGAATTTTGTATTCAGTTTGACCTAATCTACATGTATAGGAAGTATAGAACACTTGATATCAGCCATTCTGTATATTGGATATAATACAATACGTCAAAGAGATTGGAAAGTGAGAGGAGGGGTAACAAGCTGGAGAACGAAATCGACATCGTGACGCGTTCAGCGACAATTAAGCGCTCCGCGACATTAATGGCGTCGTTTCTTTTTATTACCTACGAGCCTGGCATCTTTCGCCACATTGTGCTTCCTACACATCTCTCAAAAACTGTCGCGAGTCTCCCGACGAATACCAGGCCGCTTGGGGGGCTGGCTAAATACCACGAAGGAGACGACGACGCAGTCGCTCTCGAGCCTCGTATATTGGCTCTCCCCTTTTGCCTCGGCCGATGGCAATAAAGTCATATTGTTTTTGCGACGTTTGCGTCGCTTTAACACCCAGCAATATAACTTTAACAACTCCCCCTGCAATCCGCGGAATGAGAGGGCGAGAGAGGCAGAGAGGAAGAAAATTAGAGAGAGAGAGAGAGAGAGAGAGATGGGGGGAGGAGGAGGAGGAGGAGGAAGCCCGCGTCGGTGAGGAGCGCGTGCACGAGAGAGGGGCACGGATAAGGGGAACGAGATCCAGTGACTTTGTGCCCAACGCGGCGCCAGAACCTCCGTCCGGGGTCCCGTACACCGCAGGAACGTCGGACGTTGTACATCGTCGGACGGTCCATGGGTCCGGATGCGGCGGGGATATACCTCCTCGTATACATCGGGCGACCCAACCCACCCGTTAGACCCTCGTAAAATTTTTTCTCGATCTTTTTGGCCCGATCCTCCGCGAAGCAAACGGTCCGCTACAGCTTCGACGTCCGAGGATTTAATTTGGGCGACTACGGCGTTCTCGTTTCACGTTCTCCTTTCCTCCTCCTCCTCCTCCTTCTCCTCTTCCTCCTGCTGCTCCTCCTGCTCCTTCTTTCTTCTCCTCTTCGCCTTCACCACGAACCTCCTCCGCTCGGTCGGTTTCCTCCCGAGCCCGCTCTCTCCTCTCGATCCTTATCCGATGGTTTATCATATCCACCGCTCGCCGTGAAGGATACCTCGGGCCGCGCGAGCAAACGAGCGAGCGAGCGAGCGTGCACGCGGTGGATTCGTTTTATCGAGACGTTCGTCCCGGTAATCGGCCGCCTCGGCCAGTCTCAGAGAGAGGATTAATATGATATCATTAATAAATATCGACCGTGACACCTGATTATTCGACGGGCGTAAGTTACAGCGTCGCGAGTATCGGGGCGAGATTTAATGGAGGCAGGTGATACCGGCCGGCCTGTTCGGAATTACGATACGGTCTTTCTCTCTTTCTCTCTTCCTCCTCCCCCTCTTTCTCTCCTCCAGTATCTCTTAGAATGTACTTTACGATTAACGCTTTCGCATATTATTGACTCGAAATAGCGGTAAAGCACCGCTCTGGCTGCGGGATACCGTGTCCCACAATTTAGGAATGTAACCTTATCCGCCTCACCGGGTGTCTTATCTCAACGTACAGATGATGTTAATTGAAAAAAAAAGAAAAAAAAACCAGAGAGAGAGAGAGAGAGAGAACAAGCAGACTACCTTCTCTCGCACTTATCGTGTCATTTGAAGCGTTTATCTCGTCAACGACTGTTCTCTGGATGTAAACATCATTGACGCGATAATGAGCGCTATGAAGAGCCGAGCTTTCCGACACTTTCCTACAAATAGGCAAGGGCCAGGGTACAAGTCAGTCGCCCGGAGCTCATGCCGCACGTGGCGCCGAAAGCATAACGGCGTAGAAGTTTTTGCTCGTAAACGCTCCGGGAAAAACGTCGACTTTTATTGCGCTATATCTGTTTTACGTTGTTAGATGTGTTCTGCGACACTTCTTCCCGAAGCATCGGCTCGAGACAGAGAAAAAAGCGTGTCTGCTGGTTTCTCTCCGTTTAAGCGATCCCGATTCACGATATCCCGAGCTGTGTCTCGCTCTGTCTTTTTACCGGCGAACCCGGTGTGACTAACGAGAAACCGCGAGAGGAACGACGCGTTACAAAACAGAGGTCGGTCTTTCAGTGCGGACGGGGGCCTCTTATTCGCGCGAAATGAGAGGACCTGTGTCTCGAGTTTAATTCACCAAGGAATAATCTCGCGAATTTAGCGGACATTTTGTAAAAATAATCTTCAGTGATATAGCAAACTTTTGTTTCAAAGAAAGAGAGAGAGAGAGACAGAGGCCCCACCCTTGGAACGCAAGAGAATCTCTCTTACTTTCTCCATCTCCCTCGCTTTGCCTGCTTCTCCTCTCTCTTTCTCTCCCCCTCTCGTTCGTCGTGTATATGCTAATGCGAGACGAATGTCTCCTCCTGCAGCCCCCTCGCGCGTCCTCTCGCCACCGTGAGACGGTATCTTGTGTCTTCGTACGCTATGTCGACGACTTAGGAGGATGCGTTACCCCGTGGGCGTGTTTGTTCGTCTAAAATCTCCGCAGGCAGCGGCCTGGCTGGGCTGCAGTTGCACCCGGTGCTTCCCCGTACGTCCCTCCCTCCCCATGCGCCGTGCTGCAATCGAGTGCCCATCGACACCGCGATAGATTAGGTAGAATTATCGCCGTACGAATCGAGCAATCGCGCGCGCCGTACACCGACATCGAGACCGGGAAGAAGGAGGGATCTATATCGGCTGTGATGAACGGCATATTAGATCACCTGCAGTGAGGAAAGCGCTTCGATACAAATTCATCGCGCGCGACTCATGTATCTACACTTGAGAGGGTTATTACGAGAATGCGAGCGCGTTCGCGAGAATATTTAGAATAAATTTGTCGGCGATACTTTTTGCTTCTTCTGCTCGTTGCGAAACTTTGCCGAGTTAACGAGAAAGTGGGAAATCCGCCTTTCAATTTACCCTAATTTAATTAAATTCGTTTGCTACAAAAACAACGACCACATTTCATTATTCTCTATCTATTTCTCTCATACTTTTACTGATTTTCGCAATCATACGTTGACACCATCCGGGTTACAGTCCACCGAAATTTCGACATGGATTCGCTTAAGGATTTACGAATCATCCGGTATGACGTAAATCCAGCTTCGAACATGATACTCCAAGCGATTGCTCGTTGCAATTGCATAGCGCGGTTTTAGTAAATGCTCATGTCACATCGCGAGACACACCTTCGTCGTCGTCGTCGTCGTCGTCGTCGTCGTCGTCGTCGTCGTCGTCGTCGTCGTTGTCGTCGTTGTCGTCGGTCAAAGACGCCCAGACACGGCGGTTGCATTCCTCGCGAGAGTAATATCGCGCGTGCGGGAGAGGGCAGTACCCAAGAAGCCGGGGAGGAAAGCAACGAGGGCTAAAGCGTCTGAGGTTTCCCCGTGGGGACAACAAACGCGAGGGTGGTACAGAGGCGCGGTGATTCCTCTACGCTGAGAATTCGTAACACGTGTAGCCTGGTGGTTTATGGTGATTAGTAGTTTACTGGAGACATTTCCGTTGCCCAAATCGTCCCTGCGCTTCCTTCGACCCGTTCTTACATTAGTTACTCGATTCCGTCTGTGGGCACGGTAACGCCTCCCTTCCTCGAAATGTCGCCCGAAATGAAGCCACGAGTCTGCCTCGTAATTTACACCTAGTAGCGGGGCCAGTTTCCACCAACCACACCGCCACCGCCACCGTGGTGCCGGCGGAGGTGGTTTACATCGTTGAGATTTTTCCTCGAGCGACTGCACTTCGCTAAACTTTCGCGTTCCGTAAATATCCGCACTCCTCTCAGTTCTGTATTCCGCGGTGTGAAATCTTGGCTCGAGAAGTCGCAGGACACTCGACGCGTTTTATTTATTCATTTAATTATTCACGCGCGGCGCGGAGAAACATCCTTCGATTGAGTAACATGAGTAACGAGATACAATCGTAAAAGTAGAGTAGAAAGTCACGACGTTAGTTTTGTATCGAGTTAGAAGATCACGCAACCAGAGTGAGACGATTGAGACGACAAAGACCTTGCCTTCACCAATACACTCTTACGTGTTGTATATTTTATTTTAGTTTTTTATTAGAAACGATGCTATACGGATTAAGTAGAATACCATTTTCTTTGATATGTGCGCGAGCTTAGAACGAACGCGCGTGAGAGAAACACAATATCGTGGAATCAGAGCAGAGCCCAACTAAAATAGTTTGAGGACGCGGGAATGTCGTCGTGGGCGTGCGTCTCCTAATTATCGGCGTGACATACAGCATCGTCCTAAATGACAGTTATATCCGGGTCAGAATCTGGCGACTGTTAAACTTGACACCGCCCCAAATTCCGTTAGATCAAACCGCGCAGCCATCAAGTACGCCTCGGTAGTGCCCGATCGAGCGCAACTCGAGGAGGACTCGGTTCGCAGGTTTGTTTCCGCGCGCCGGGACACGCTGTTGCTCGTCGAGATGAGAAAAATGCTCGGCGTTTCCAGCGCTCGCTCGTTCAAAACGACATGAATAAATCGTGCGCAGTTCCCGCCTCCTGACTTTCCCATGCTCGGGGATCTCGTCTTCGCTCTCGGAGGAATCCCTCATTTCGCGCGCACCCCTCCTCGAGGCGGACCAAAGTGAAGAACACACTCGAGAAATGCGATCGGCGCGAGATATCTGGTGAATCTCAAGCAGTCGTCACACGACGTATGTGAAAGCGCGCTCGCAACACGTGCTGGACGCATGTTTCCGCGTTGTACCGTTGTCGATTGTTTATGACCGGCGGATGGCCGTCCGCGGAAGCCGGAGGACGTCGGTCAGCAGGACTCGGCATTGGCATCCCCCACAAAGGAGGTCCCCACAGGGGACACTAGTTGTCCGAGAGCTAAACACTCACCACACGTCGTCGCCGGTCCTCTGGTACTACGACCAGGGCGATGGTGTTGCGTTACCGGTCGCTCGTTGCGCTTCGTCCTCCCGCAGGATACGTGAGAACACGAGCGGCCGGTCTCGCAAGGAAAGACCACGCGCTATTGCCGCCTGGCTCCTTCGCCTGTCATTTATCTGGCGCGAGGAGGAGCCGGTTAGGACCGGAGGAGCCGGATCGACGACTCCGCGTGATTGATCGGCAGCAACGCCTCGACGACTAGCTGGCGTCGGCCCGCGCACCATCCTGTGTCTCCTGCTGCAGGAAATTTGGTACTTCCGCGGAACCCCGCATATGCATAGGCGCGCGTCTACACGTTCAGGAATACACACACTGAGAGAAAAAATATCTAAAAAATTACGTATCCAATATGAATACTAATAATATATTTTTTTTCTATATAGGATCTTAAAATATGTATTTCCGCTTATTTTACAAAATAAGAAAATATACATTTTCTTAAAAGCTTAGCTTTTCATGAAATATATTGTTACATATATTTTCTTATGAAAAAGAAGAAAATATTTTAAAAATAATTTATATTAATACAAATAAGTGTGTGTGTGTGTGTGTGTGTGTATGTATGTATGCTATTGGTGCCCACCGAATAAATATTTTCTATTTCTTAAACACTTCTCTCGCGGTGCAGGTATTTACACACTGGTAACTGCGTTTCTATCGAACAACTGACTGCATTTTCCGTGGCCTCGCCGGTGACCGATTTACTCTTTTTCATACGTAGCCGACGAAGATTCTTCAGAAGTGTGATGCGGAAGTTTTGCCGACAATAAAATACGTGTCGTAACGATGCGGTTGAAATGTGTCAACCGCAAAACGCGATATCTGGCAAAAATTTTCACGTCACGCTGCGAACGTGACATTATGCGCAGGCACGTTTCTACCCGGCGCCTGGCGCCGTGTTTTGTACCGGGTTCGGTCCAATTAGGCCACGGACGACGAGTGATTCGTCGAGAAATATTTTCGGTCGCGCGTTAGCGAGGGCGGAGCAGCGTAGAAAAAAAGGGACGCGCGCGGGCTGAAGCGTCTGGGTGTCTCTTTACGAATTCGAGAACGTTGTGGATGCTTATAAATCGTTTCCAGGTTTTGGCCCCCGTTCCACGGGCCGACCGCTGTCACGCGCGCTCCTAACGACGTTTAACTAATCACGACTCTGAGAAAATATATATCCGCGATGGGAAAGCTCGACGTCGCGGATGGGTTCGCTAACAAGAAATAGAAACGCGAGTTTGACTGTTGAATCATGCAAAAAAAGGAAAAGACTTTTGATTCGCAAATTTGAGCCGGCTTTGTTTAACCAGAACGTTCCAGAATTAATTTTAATTAGCTACGATTAAGTATAATTTTGTCGAGTCAGTCAGAAAGTTCGGCTGCGCTTTCTGCTTTCTCCGGTGAGCCGATCATCTTTCACGGTGGAGGTACATGAACGTTGCCAGGATTGACTGGTGAATAACTTGCTTCTCCATCAAGGCAACGAAATCACGTTTGACTGAAAAATCGAATGAAATTTCGAACGATCGACTCGACACTTTTGCGTTCGACTTCGTCGAAAACGTGGCCTTGTGGCCTTGTGACCACCAACGGTGGTCTTGTGAATATTTCTCGTGGCCGCAATTTCAACAGCGCCCCGTAAGACAGAGCGTCGAGACACAATGTGGAATTACGGCGAGTGCAGCTACGCCATCTCCCGCGGATACTAGCAATACACCGTAATTAAGACATTAGATATGCAACACTGCATCGTTATAACCTCGTTTCGCCAAGCCGCTCGCCATAGACCGCATTCGGCGCAGTGATAACTGGCAGCTGCACACACCGCTCGAACCCTTTCCTCTCGCGACGCGGCACGATCGTAGTGACGCCATTCACTTATACAAGCGGCATTTACCATGCCATACCGCGCGTGTGTCGTGCGCGCTGCAAATGTACATACACTCGTGCCCCGCGACTTCGCGTACACTCCGTGTACACACGTTGTGGATATTGTAATCAACTACGGAATTATTATTACCTCCCTCTCTCTCTCTCTCCCTCTTTCTCTCTCTCTCTCTTCCTCTTTTTTTCTCTCTCTCTCTCCCCCTCTTTCTCTCTTTCTCTCTCTCTCTCTCTCTCTCTGCCCCGACTCTTTCAGAGCGTTTAAGTGAACGAGGCGCGGAACTTGCGGCAAATGCCCGCGATACCTTGTATAAGTAGATCGTTAAAACGGGCGATATCAATCGAGGACATCGGATCGCGGTACCCTCTCCCGGCGATTACATTAACATTCCGTGTGCTGTCGCGTCGACGGGCGCTTTCGTGCGGCGAAGTGGCACGCGATTTACTGCCAAACCGCGCCGGAGGAGAAGCGGGCCTCGCGCGCGCGAGTGTTTCCTATCGACGTGCTGAGAGAGGCTCGCCGAGGTGGAGAAGCACCGCGATATCCTTTAACGCGCGTACACCTAGATCTTTTCAGAGAATCCTCCCACGTTAACTGTTGCGCCTCGGCATCGACGTTTTCGCCCGACGTCTCTCGCGCTATCCGATGAACTCTGCGAAGGTCATGTCCGACACGAAGGTGTTCGCGCGCGCCCGTCATCTCGCCAAGTCTCCCATCCACCCTCTCGATCATAACTTTTATCAATCGTTATCGCCCGCTGCATCTCGGTATTCCGATTTTCCGACCACGAGATCCGTTAGCGTTATCGAGCGATATCGGGATTGCTTACGTTCCAGCCTAGAGACCACGAGGGAGCCGGTCCCGGCCAATTTACGGAAAGCATAACACTGTGCGCATCGTTGCGACGAGACGTGTATACCGTTAAAACCAGCGTAAAATGTTATGTGTATCTTGCACTGCTAGTAATGTATATAGGGACGATTCTTCTCTTTTTTACTTACCTGCCTACCTACCTACTTACCTACCTACTTGCTTGCTTGCCTGCTTGCCACGTTAGACTCGTGTGGTCCGTAAGTCAGGAACACGAGTCGTGGTGGAAAAAGTCACTCGCCATCTCGGCGTGGCCGATAAGTTTACCTACGACGATGGCGATGGTAACTTATATCGCGGCCTATCCGATCCCGCGCACATCGGAGAGCCGATCTTTACGATATACTCGAAGCGCAGTAAAACACTCAGACTTGCGCACGCCCCTTCAATTTCTCTATTTCGAGGCGCGCTCCTCGGGGGGAAAAAATCGCGACGATACGTAATAGCCTCCGTACACCGCTTACACGCGACGGACGATCGTAAATATTTCGGAATATGAGAAAAAAAAAGTTCACACACTTGCGTATACAGGGTGTATGACAATTCGTTATGCAGCCACGAGGTACGAGTGTAAAACTCGTCAAACTAAACACAGAATTCCTCTGCTATCAACCACTCAATATTAACTGAAAATCCACTTAGTTATTCGTAAAATGGTAAAGGACTCTTTTGTTCAACCTGACTTAACGTACAAGAAGTACACGACGGCAGACGTCATCAGATAGCTCATTTACCGTATTGCGCATGATCATTCGCCAGTCTTCTTCGATTAATAATTCAAAACCTTATGTAGTTGTTTTGTGTTCAGTTTGACGAGTTCTACCTGCACGCCGCGATTTCATGACGAACCGTCGGACACCCTGTATATATACACCCTGTGTGTGTATGTGTGTATTATATGTGAACGTGCGAGACGCAATATTTGCTAGGAAATTGCTTAATTCGACGTAACTTACAATGCAACAGTTAATGGCAGATGTTTAATCGAACGCGCGTCGTGCTGGAGGTGAACCCTCGGGCCAGTTTATCGCGTCTTCATCTGCGCGAATCTCCGCCAATCCGAGACGGACAATATCACGGACGGCGGCGGCGGGCGCGATCGGGGATGCAGAATAAATCGCGTGCCATACGGCGCGCGCAATTTCGGCAACGGTCGGCAACGGTCGGCAACGACCGCATAAATCATCGGCCGACGGAGACGATCTCGTAGTCGCGACGGAGATGCGCTTTTCTCTTCGTCTCTCTTCTCGGGGACGAGCCCAGGCTCCGGGCACGAAGAATCGAACAGTCCTCTTGGCCACGCGGCCGGCATAAATATTCCACGGGTTGCCTAAGAAGTAGCCACGGAGCTGCCGCGGGGCCAATTTAGAGGCAGCTCGGTTAATGAGCCACCGCGGATGCCACACGCATCTTTTTGCGCCCCCGAGCTCCTGTCTCTGTGTGGCCGCTCGAATGCTTAACAAACGTGCACGGGCACCTGGTTGGCGTCCCTTGCCTCTCTTTCTCTCTCCGCCTGTGTCTGCCTCATTCGCGCTCCCAGGAAGAAATTGGCGACGCGGCCAAGCGTGGTGGAGTGATAAGCCGGTCAAGAGGTGCGTTATCAATTAAATCTGCCATATAAAGCAAACACCCTCGCACAAGCGACACACACCTCTCTTATTTGTAGAGATTCCTTTCTTCGTCTCGTCTACTATAACAGTAATGAGATTAATATTGTCAATGCAAGTTAAAAAGAGTAATTGCGTTCTCAAGATTTGTAAAATACTTACGAATAGCTACGACTTTCTTAGCTGCTCGAACAAATATGCGATTTCAATTTCAGTTGACAAATTCGTAGCGAATACATTTTTTATTCATGGTAGCCAGCTTTTGGCGATAATAGCTAAAGGAACGACTAGCCTTATTCGACTAGTGATATTCGAATCAGCCACTGAGATGCAACCGGTATTATTAACAAGTGAACCTACCTAAAAGTTACGCTTCGATTTCTTTCTAATTTAGCACAAATATAGAAGTACAAAAAATATTTAGGTCATATTTTTTCATTTTGGCCCATTTAAAGTTTCTCATATTTAAAGTTTCACGGACAGTTCATAGCTTTTTAATATTCTCACTCCTATCAGCAACAAAGATGCATAAGAAATCGAATACCTGATATAGGCGTTTTTAGTTTGCTGATTATGAAGTATACTATAAATATGAAGTCGAATGTATAAAATTATTTGTATTAATAATAAAATTTTTAAACAAAACATGTAAAAAGGTGAAAAAAATTATTTATACAAATAATTTATCGGTTTGGCCGAGATTAGAACTGTTTTTGACTAATTTAATAGATTTGAAATATTTTGGTTGGAATCTCGACTAAAGAAATTTTGAATGTTCGTGTTTCAGCTATGTCGATTTTGTTAAAATTATTTAATTATACCTTGTATTGAATTTTATTTCTTATGCATTTCTGTTGTACTTGATGATAAGAGTGAGAACATTAAAAAGCTATAAACTGCCCGTAAAACTCAAAGTACGCCAAGATGAAAAAAATATGACCTAAATATTTTTTGTACTTCTACATTTGTGCCAAATTAAAAAGAAATCAAATTTTACCTTTTGGATAGGTTTACTTGTAAGTCGTTTCTTTGCGTGTGATAGATGCACGGAAGAAAAAGTTTGGTTAGATTAATCAAACTGTTTGGTGAAATATGAACGGATTGAGGTTACCGGAGTTCTGTTCAAGTTAACAAGATCTGTGATTAACTCGAACGGTTCAAGTTCTGTTTGACCAGAAATCTCATTAATCTGAACAGAATTCTGGTAATTTCGATATCGTTCGTGCTTCATCAGACATTCGGTTGATCCAACCGAACCTTCTTTTTTCATGTGGTTTTCGATTTTCCCCGCGTGAGGCCCGTCGGAGCGCCGATCGTCGCTGCGGGTTAATCGCCGCGTGTAATGAAACGCTCGATCGGCGCGTAATTGCTTCCATCTCGGGTGTACGGCCACGCTAATGCAAACCGCAATTTTTCCCGGTTTTTCGCGCGGTGCGTCGCGACGTGCGGTCGGTTAATCTCGCGAAACGTCGTGCGCGGCTATGGTCGGCTAGAGAAGAGGCACTTCCTCGCTTTGCGCGTCCTCGTCGTCGTCTTATTAAAACGTATGAACGAAAGCGATAAGGTAGGCACGGCCCGGAAGGGGCGGACGAGCTGCCACTGTCGGCTTCAACGCCCATCCAATTAATTTCGTGACACACCTCGCACCGTCTTCCGCGATGCCCGACGCTGGGAACGAACGCACCCCCGCGGTGCACTTTCTCCCGCGCGGATAACGACAGCCCTTGGACGGGTCAAGCGATTCTTGCAATTTTCCAGCGCAAACGCCCACCTCTTCAGCTTCTTTCATTTCAGTATAGAATCAAGATTTCCTCAGTTTCTCAGACCCGGCTCCACCAGCGTCCTTAAACCGTCGGCTGAACCTTAACCTTTGTCTGTTCAATGCCCATTTCTATCAATTTTTGTTAACTTAATCGGCTGGTTATTCTAATGGAATTGACCAATCGCATCTGTCAATTCTGACTAACGAGAAATGTGATTGGTTAATTCCGTTGGAGTAACCGGCCGGTTAAGTTAACCGAAGTTGATAGAAACGAACATCAGTCTGTCTGAAGACAGCTTAAACTCAGGTTAATACTTTATCGACATTGGTGAAACCGATCGCAGCTACACTTTTCGCGAAAATGTCGCGCGCGGAATATCACGATGCGCTTTATCGTCTTTTACCAAGCCGCATCTATCAGCGCGTGATTCCGTTTCACGGCAGTAATCTCTGTTCGACTCCGCGCGTTCGAACACGCATATTTTTAGCCGCTCGGCGATCTCGGCGAGCGGAGCCACGTCGTCGCCGACGACGCGCGTTTTTTCTCTTTTCCATACTCGGGACCCTTATTGTCTACCGGTGCGACGTGAAAACCGTAAATAGCGCGAGCAGAACTGCTCGAGACTCGCGCGTTCATCCCGCGCGAGCGCTCTCTTTCGCCTTTCCTGCTTGTCCTCCACGTCGCTCATCAAGCCAGAGACATTATTTGCGGCCTCGGACACGGCCCTAATAATAACATCGGGCAATAAGAAGGACAGAGGTGGCTGACTTTCAGGTGAAAGACAGGGAGAGCGAGCGAGAGAACGACGCAGCGGGGTCATTCGTGCGTTTCATGTGTGGCTCGTCGTCTGTCGAGCGAGCGATGTCCACGTGGCGCGAGGGGATGTCAGGAAATTTATATCAAGTTAAATCAAGATGGCCGTGAGAGAGAAGAAAGCAGGAAGAACGACAGAGAGAGAGAGAGAGAGAGGAGGGGACCTCAACGTTCGCGCCCGGTTCGTTTTCCCCGTGGCTTACCCCGGGTGGAACGACGCGTCAGAAGGTGCTCCGGCAGGAATCGGTAATTAATGTGGCGACTTAAGGCGACCCGTTTATCTTTCGGGCAAGCCCTGACAAGGTGACGGCAGGTGCAACCCCTTCTGAGTTGTTTCGCCCGGTAGCTTCCCTGACGCGTGACAAACTGACGATCGAGCAAGGGTGGACGTCGCGACGCGATGCTCTCTCTTCTCCTCTCTTGTGTTTCTCGCGTCTCCTCTCTCACTTGATCATCTGGTCCCGCCGCTCTTCGCGAAGCGAAGCGGAAACTGGACCTCCCCGCAGAGCCGGAGATATCGCTCGGTTGAATACGAAGTGACGCGAAGGTCTGGCCCGCGTTACTTACCGTTACTTTCGCGAAAACGGGATAAACCGGATGACTCAGCGGATCCGCGGCAAGTACGCCGGCAAGTAGCGGGACCGACGACACGCGATGAAGAAGAAAAAGAGCCTCTTCTTCGACAACTCGGCCGGACATAGATCGCGCGCGATTTCCCGGTTCCGCGCAGTCGAGCACCCGCCGGCGCGACGGACGGTGCTCGCGACACGCCATGTCCGTTTCGCGCAATAAACGCGATCATTGCCATCGCAGCAGATTAACTGTCGCCGATAGTGAGCGCGTTGGTGGTGGTGGTGGTGATGGTGATGGCGGTAATGGCGGCGATTGATAGATACGCGAGAATCGCAGGATGCGGATAGACGGGTCTCGCGGAAAATATCCGGCGAGAGGTAATTTCCGGCGCGGTCGGCGTCTCGGTGCGATTCAAGGAGCGATCAGAGGCTTCCAGCACGCCGCCATCGCCGCCACCCGCGCCCTCGTAAAACAATGCGTAACGACCTCTGCGATACTGCCGCGATACTCTCGTAGACACGCCGAAGTACCAATTCGCGCCGTTGGAACGACCATGGGGCGATCATCAAATCGCCGCTTCTCTTCTCTCCTCCTTCGTCCCGGTGGTGAATTGTTTCACGGACATCCGGAGCGTTTGTCCGGGATTACGAGACACTCAGGGAATAATATCGGATGTGTTCGAAAGCGTTCCTATGATTTTCGACTATTACCGAGATTAGGTCAGAATAATTTTCACTTGGAGCTGTTCGGAGTTTCCCAACTTGCTCAAATGCTCGTTCAGTTTCGCCTTGGTATCGGCGTTCCCGAAACGTCCTCAATTTTCTACCATCACTAGAATATAGGAGCTTTTATCAAAATCATGAGAGTGAAAACCCCGAGAATTAGTTTCCATCCGCAACCTCGGAGTAGCTCGATTCGTCCTTCCTCCTCTCGCGAACCCTTCCGACCCGGTCGGGGTGGACGAGGCAGACTGACGGTATAGATATCAGCGGCTTCTTCTTGTTCGCACCGAAACAAATAAACGCGGGCCTTCACGTCATAACTGTCGGCACGGCGGGCACGCTTAATAAATACTCGTGTCTCGACGAGGGAACGGCGTTATAGGGTCTATCCTCTCACCGGGGCTCGCCCGGACCGATATATACCGTCTATCCAAACATACGGCCGGGCGCGCGCGTGGGTGCGTGGTCGCACGGGGTTTATGCGGGACGAACGAGTGAGATAGTGCTGTGGTGACAGCGGCAACGAGCCGTGCATCGGTTAGTCTCGCCACATCAAGAGCCTAACGTACGAGTTCTTCTGACTCAATCGCGCGCTCGTTGACGTTATCCGCACGTGTGTCTCACCGCGTGGCAGCCGCGGCGGCTGCTGCTACTGCTGGTAGCGCGACATTCGGGACCTCCTTGCATCCGCCGGGTAATTCTGGGCGACATGACGCGTCGGGACGCGCGCGACGAAGGGTCGAAGGTAGCAGCGCGAGACGAGCTGTATCTTCCGAGCCGTCGGAGGAGCCTCGAGTGAGCTCATTACGACGATTTGTACCGAGAGACGAGATACAATGACGATCGTCGTCGCGGTTACGTTACCTCGCGGCCGAGAGGGTGCGATGCGCGTATCCGAATGAGCGAGCTGAACACGCAACGGCGAAATATTTCCCGCGTAGCGGGATTTAACTTTGACAAGCTTCGCGTGTATACATCATAGTTATAAATACTTAATCAAGCGGCGCTTTGCGCATACGTACCTCCTCCTCCACACCATCACCTCTCTCTCCTCCTCCTTCTTCTCCTCCTCCTCTTGCCGCTGCACGATGCTTCGTTTCAATGTTGCCGCCGTGCCCATGTGGCTCGTATGAAAATCCTTGGAAGGCCATGCATGCAGTGTACACGGACACACAGAGTCGAGGGCCGATGTTGCTCTTTTTTCGAGAATCCTGAAGGGGACCGACAAAACATCAAGACCTCTCTCTCTTCCTCTCTGTCTCTACTCAAGGGAGAGAGAGAGAAAGAGGGACGGCCACGAGCTCTTCAGGGACGTACGATATTACGATGGCCCTCGCCGTCCGAGGAGAGCACTGGGCTTCCCGTCGAGAGCCACTCGAGGATGTGTTTGAGAAGGGGTTCGCTTTTCTCCTCGAAGCTCAAGACAAACAGCTCTCGCTCGTGGCATCGGTAGCATAATAATCGCCCGCGTATTCCCACCCCACCCCGCAGCTTGTGCACCCTCTCTCTCTCTCTCTATCTCTCTCTTTCTTTTGCGCGCGCGCGCGCGCGCGTCTCTTCACCCACGGCCGAGCGTTCTTTTTCTCATTTCCTTCCATCGCGCCGGCACTTTCTTCCGTACACGTTCCTCGCGCGTCTAATCGCGAGTCCATCTCTTGTAGATCTACATCGTACTTCATACGAGCTCTAACTGATTTATTATACGCTCGTCAGTGCGAGACGTCGCAGTTCTCTTTGTATGCGCGATATATGCAATCGCCGCTCTATCGGACTCGTATCTCGTCTAACGGAGTCCTTACTTTTCCCTCTTCTCTCACTCTATGTGTGTGTCTCTTTCTCTCTCTTTTTCCCCCTTTTCTCTTTTTTTCCACATCTCTTCTCTCGCGCTCTTCACTCCTCCGCGTTCTGCTCCACTCTCCTTCTCACTCCCCCTCTCGCTCTCCCCTGCATTCTGCTCCTTCTCCGCTACAGCGGGGCCTTTTGCAGACTCGCGAGCGGAGTAACGAGACCTTCGAGCCACTCGTTTATCTTGCTTGACGAGGAAAGGAGGAATTAACGAGGAATTAATAGCGGATCCTAATGATAAATGATTCCTTCAGCCAGCCACCCTTGCCGCCTGTCCTAATTTGTCTAATTATTTCACTTAATTCCCTCCCGCGCAACGACAAGATTTCGTGCCTCGCTTTAACGAAACGAAGCTAATTAATGGCGCCATTAACTTACGAACAGGTTAGCGTATATTTCTGCGCTCAGGCGACGGCGGCAGCGGCGCAAGACCCGCGGAAAGACTCCGCTCCCGCGTATCTAATCTGTATTGCAGTTCACGTAATTACGTCCCGCATCGAACGCTTGTCTCGCGCGATGGCGGATCGTACAGGACAAGCGCGGCAGCCGACTTAATCATCCCGCGATGATAATGCTCCTCTCCGTAGCCGCGTCAATTCCTTGCTCCCGCTCTCCTTCCTCCCCTCTTGGTCTCGTAATACGCGCGTGGCACCGTTCCGCCGCGGCGCACACCCATTACGCGCGAGTGCGTAACTTTTTGCCGCGCGCGAAACGCGCGGGGTAATGATGGCCGCAATTTCGCGATGATCCTCGCGGAGCCGCCGAAAACACTCGAGCCGATGAAACATCGCGCGAAACTGATCATTATACCGCCCATCGTGCACGGAGAGCGCTACAAATGCATGCTATCCGAGGTATATCAGATGCGGAATCTGCTCGATATCCACGAACGGTGGTGCGCGCACCAGCTGTCAATTCGCAGGTCGCGTGCGGCCCGCTCTCTTGGCGTGAATTGTTCCGCAAGTATGAAGTTAGGCGAAGAAGAGAGAAAGAGTGGAAAGAACAGAGGACGCGATCATCCTCGAGTGGGACATGACGAAAACGACGACGTTGACGAGAACGACGTCGTCGACGACGACGACGACGACGACGACGACGACGACGACGGCGATGGTGGTGGTGTTGTAGGACGCGTGCGCGCGCGGCTATTTACCTCGATGCCTTTCCTCAGCTGGCGCGTTCCATCAGTCACACGCAAATAACTCACGTCCCCTCGGCGGTGAGTCTCCCGGTAATTTATGTTCGCCGGGATGCCATCGTTCTCGTCCTCGATAGTCCTTGCGCCGTGCGTTCGTCCATCCGTCCGTCTGCCCGTCCGCCCGCCCGGCTGTTTTGCTTCTTCCCGGCGGACAAATTGCTCGCGATCAAACTACTTCTATGATAACTCCGCCGCGACGATCATTAATCTCCGTTCGGTGATCCGCGGGAGGTACAGCTCTTAGGAGGATTGTTTCCACTTTCTCGATTCGAGAACGTGTCCGTTGTACGGTTACATTTGACACTTTCTTAACCTTCTTTAAGGCCCAGGCTTCGATCCCGCTCGAGGAAATTTTTTTTCTTCATAGAATAGTCTCGAAAGAGACGCTCCTGATGAAGAGTTTTGTAGTCCTTATAAAGTTGATCGCGTCGGGAGAAGTAAGACTTTTTAATGTACATACGTACTTTACGCAAAATATATTTTTTCAGAATAAAGTATCCTCGTCATGTCAAAATTAATGATAAAAAAAAGAAAAGAATTACAGAAAAGAAAGGAAGTACAGAAAACTTGTACTACTTAATTCTTTTGCTCCGCACTATTCGCTATATTGGTTTTTTTTTCGAAAGATCGCTGTTCGGGAATTGTATTGGGAAGAAGGATATAACTCTATCTGGAAGGAATAAGTAGTATTGTATCGACGCAATTTCATTACTTTATTACTATAACAAATTTGGCGAAGATCCAAAATGAAAGTACATAATTGTATACTGGGCCTCAAAGGGTTAAGTAGTACAAGTTTTCTGTACGATTCCTTTCTTTCTTTTTGTCAATGTTTTCTGACGCGACTGGGATACTTTATTCTGAAAAAATATACCTTGCGTAAAGCAGGCGCGATCGATTTCCCGAGGCGCGACGGACGTTTCCATGAAGTCGCAGCAGCGAGCCGGTTAATTCTGGAGCCGTTCGTCAGGACAGGCCCGCCGGTAACGTTCCAGCGACAGCGGCGGGCGTGGAAGTAGCGAAGCTGCGGGATCCGGAAAGCGACGGAAGGAGAAGGGTGGAGAGAGAGAGAAGCGGTAACATCGCGCTCGGTATATTTATTGGTGACGTTATTTTGGTATTTCGTTACGCGGAGGTCGTGCTCGCGCTCACGCTCGCGCTCGAAGCCGCGGCTCATTCGATCCGTTGAGTAATCGTCGCCATTAAGCACCCTGTCCTCTCGCGTCTATGCGGCGGCCGGCGGCGCGCTCCTTCTTTTTGGAAAGTCGACAGGCACGAAAAGGGGGTTGCCCCGCGCGCCTGAGAAATAAGGGAGAGAGAGTGTAGGTAGGGTGGCGGCGGCGGCGGCGGCGGTCGCGAGCAGGAAGAGGAGGAGGAGGAGGAGGTGCGACGCGCTTAGACGAGGAACACCGGGACCTCTTAGCAGTGATGGAACGACCGGGATTCACGCTATGACCGCTACACCGCCAATTCAGCCGGTGATGAACTACTCCGAGCACGACCGCGTCTCTCTCTCTCTCTCTCTCTCTCTCTCTCTCTCTCTCTCTTCTCCCCTCTCGCTTCCGCCGTCGAGGTAGCGCGGACAAAAACGTCGTGGACCATAGAACGTTCTGCTGAGAAGTCTCTCTTTCTCTCCGTCGGTCGACGGTACCACCCAATTAGCGATGCCGCGCCTCGACGCTTCGCTAACGTGCCCTTCGAGGTTTCCACCCGTCTCCCCGCCCGACACCGTCGGCTCCCGGCTGTTGAGAAATATACGGGATACTCGGCGGCATCCATCATTGAGGGGTCGCGCTTACCTAATTGTTTTCGCGCCTTCTCGCTTACGACGTGGCTTTCGGAGAAATGGAGTCACGTCGGACGGCTGGTAGGGCTTTCTAATGGGCGTGTGGGTCATCCGGGCGACAGTAATTGAATATGCAATTGTACCCGCACTAAGTAGAGTACTCGTGTGCGCGTTCTCCATTCTACTCGCTTCGGATTCGGGCACGTCGCGGCGCTGATTTCTCGGTGGGAGTTTCATGCGATTCGATACGAGACCTCCGGGACACCGACGAAGCGAATCGGCGCTTCTCGAGCCGCGGTATGCGCGGAGACAAAGCCGGCTCCGGGAGAGAGGTATTTCGCCCGTAGGCGGGAAGCGGAGGTGCGCTCACGACGGAAGTAAAGTCCCCGGCTCGACCCGCGGCCGCTCTTGAGCGTCTACGACGCGTGACACACCGTTCGCGCGAGGGACGGTTCCCCACGAAGGAAACGCTCGACGTCGGGCCATTATGTGCGCGAGGGGGCGAGCTTTTTTGCGGGGAATGCCGGCGGGCGCCGAGGGTGGGCCGTCGCCGTCACGTTGACGAAAGTCGCGCAGCTGGAAAACTGAGGAGAAGCACTTCGCGGCCGGCGGCGGCGACGACGACGACGAGCGCGACGACGAAGAGCGCGACGACGAAGAGCGACGAGGATCGGGCGCAAGAAAGGCCGTGGAAGAGAACATTCGCGTGCTTTCGGCTATCTCTATATATTTTGCTTCCAACCTACACGTGTCGCCGCGTGTCTCGTCGCTGTTCCGGGCTTCAACATTCTTGCGGCACGGTCGTCCACCCCCTCGCCCTCCCGCCCTCTCGGTCTCGTCGTCTCTCTTGCGCGTCGATCTCTCTTTCTCGTTTTCTTCGCCACGTATCA
Organism: Odontomachus brunneus; assembly: GCF_010583005.1. Classification (NCBI taxonomy): domain Eukaryota; kingdom Metazoa; phylum Arthropoda; class Insecta; order Hymenoptera; family Formicidae; genus Odontomachus; species Odontomachus brunneus. The sequence continues at coordinate 2,772,104 of NW_022639452.1, forward strand.
TCGCCACGATGGCCCGCAAACAAACGCGTAATCCTCTCGTCACCGGCACCCGTCACCCACCGCGCTTGCCGCCAGAATTCAAAATATACCCCCGCGAGCACGCGACCACAGCTAAATTCTTCTACGAAAAATACGGTGGAAGCGTGCGGGCGTATATTCACTTTCGCCGTGTGGTACGTCGGATTTCTGGGTCATAATTCGTCTCGTGTGAGCGCGGTTATATTACTTATACCGAGGGTGAATCGCGCGATATTCCTTATCGATACGTCCGTCTCTGCCTTGTTGTTTCTGCCTAATTGAAATATTTTAGCTCTCCGGTGATTCGTTTAAAGTGGGATTAATTAGGAGTCCGCTCGCGCATCAATTGAAATAACATTTCTCTCGCGCGACGGGCGCGACGGGCGCGACGGCTCGTAAAATGAAGCGCTGTTGTAAAAGACACACGTGGGCGAAGGAGAAGAGACGTGGAACGTTAATATTTGTACAATATTACGACGCGCCAAATGAATCTGTACCAGGGAGAGGCAAAGAGAGATAGAGAACATTCGGACGTTGGTTCCCGTCGCGCGATACATCGCCATTCAACACGACCCGTGGTGCTCGGAAAAAAATGTGAAACAACTCTGCGCAAAGGCAGACGCTACCTTAGCCCTCTCGCGAGACATGTCTTTGCACAATATTACGGTATCACAGACGCGGCGATTCACTCGGGCCTTCCCGCACCCTGATGAAATCCACGTGACGAGAGACAGGACCGATTTTTCCGACCGACTCGGTAAGCTAACCAACATCATATGTCTGGCTTGGTCTAATTTAGAGAAAACACAAAGACAGACGTATGATTTAACTGTTGGTTAGCTCACCAAGGGAGAGAGCTCGGTAAAATCGACCCACAGAGAGAAAGACTCGTGTGCTCGCGACGAGGCTGGTTCTCCGCGGCGCCTTTTTGTGTTTTCTCCGCGACGTGTGCTATAATTGTCGGCGCGCATTGTTACCACGGTCTTCATTCGACGCCACGCCGAACCACGCAAATGACACGCGCATTTGCTCACGACAATCAGCGAGCGCGAGACCAGGGGCCCTCTCTCGCAGACATCGAGTCAGCCGGCGGGAACGCGCGCAACGTCGTCCCCTCGGTAATTAGAAATCCCCGGGAAGCGCAGCCGAGCCCGTACATCAGGGCAAAGTGGAAAGACCGATTAGCGGGACTCGCTGTCAAAACATCCACTTGCACCCGTGACACTTTGTGTTGCCCCCGCGCACCCCCTCGTCCGTCTCTTTTCTGGCTGCCACCCTCTTCTCCCTCTCTCTCCTTCTCTCTCTCTCTCTCTCTCTCTCTCTCTCTCTTTTCTCTCGTGGCGCAATACGTACGCCAAGAGAGTGCGGTCGCGTACTCGGGAGGAGAATCAGTCACCCATGTGCACTCCCGGCAGTCCATCACTCCCGCTTGGACGAATGCGGCGTGCAACGGATGCGGGCAAAGGACGGACGCGCGACGCGGAAAGGGCGAGAGAGCGAGGACACACGGTGCATAATATATCGGCTTAAAAGTACCATTTATTTAAACGGCGCTTTAACAGAGAGCGGGGATCGGGCCGCGGCACGAAAAACACAGACCGCGGTCGCGCTGGAAATAATAATAACGGGGTTAGCAGGGCCCTCGACCACGGGCGGAGTAGTTGGCGTACCGCTGCGCCCGCGGCACGCGGATGCAATTGAATCAATCATCCCTGAAAAAGTGCCACCGTGTGGATGCTTTCCACTCGGTGAACGCTGTAAATTAACGGCGCCACGAGTGCAGCGTCGGCGGCGACGGCAGCCACGCTAACAGTCGTCATGAAGCGGGGAAAACGTTGCGCTCTCTCTCTCTCTCTCTCTCTCTCTCTCATTTTCGCTCTCTCATTCCTTCTCTCTCTCTCTCTCTCTCTCTCTGCGCGACGCCGGGTTTTTTATGAGAGCTGCCGCTGACGATTATGATGTCGGGGAGGTGTTTCGATGGCTCGGATTACAGTACTCTATACGTAATTGGCCGGGAATTACGGCGCGTCCTATCAACCGCAGATGCTGCGCGGGACCAACCGGAACAGCTGTTCCCTCGATCGCGAGGTATTAATAGTCGAGATATCATTTTACACCACGATTACACCGCGTCGAATCAAAATTCGGGGTTTTCCCGAAAACAGGAGAAAGATCTTCATCTCTCTTAATACCGAGGGATTTTACGGATCTCTTTCGTGGGAATTTTATTTGAAATATTAACTTGAGCTTTACACATATATTCGACACGTCATCGTCAATGGGATGGACGAATGAAACGAGTTAACACAAGTATACGCGTTGCAAAGCGCATTTATTTGCTGTGTTTTTGGAAACTCAGAGTTCACAGTTGGCTGTTGAAATATCCGATGAAGATCAGCGTGGCGGACCGATGGCGATACTACGATTCCCCTCGCGTTTAAAACCGTCGTGATCCGCATCGCGGCCGCATGTGCCGCGGAGAAACGGCCATGGATATCTCGGGATTTAAATGAACTCCAGCCGCTGACACTTTAATGCCTCGCGTCCCGGGCTCTTCGTCTTTTCCTCCGCTCGGTCGCCGCGGCCCGGCCGCGTCATCGCTGACATAATTGTACGCGGCAGTGATGTACTAAGGACGCACCCTTGACGTTGATTATATTCAAGCAGAAACATGTATATCTTCGCTCCGTGAAACGCGCCGCGCTTTCGTAACACGACGGGAGATCACGTGGAGGAGATGAAGGGAGAGAGAAAGAGGAGAGAGAAAGAGGAAAGAATTCGGAACCGTTAGCTACCATAAAGTCCAAGTCGCGCGCCGTCCTCTCGATCGCTCTCGAGAGTGTCTCTCCGAGGAGAAGGCGCACTATTTGTGATTCCTCAGCGAGATCGGGGACGCCGTTGTCGTAATTTATCGAAGCGTGAAATATCGAAGAGCCTCCGGGAATCGTGCGTCTCACAGAGAGAGAGAGAGAGAGAGAGAGAGAGAGAGAGAGAAAGGGAGAGAGCCAGGGAGCGGAGACGTTTTCGTGGCGACGATTACGAAAGCGCATACCGCAGCTCGGTCGCGAGGTTATTTTAGAATTCCGCTTCATTCCAAGCGAGAGTTCCGGATTAACTGCGCTCGGCAACGGCTCTCTTCGTATCAATGTTCATCGTGACGCAAAGTATCATATCATTACAAGACAAGAAAATTAAGAGAAGGGGCCGACCTTCTTCATAGTGACGTCGCGCAGGGGTCCTTTCGCCGGCGGCAAAATTTGCTCGACGTCGTCATCGTAGGGGTCATAGGGAACCAGTGCAAGACGTCGTCGGACGCGCCGTTTCGTCAAAGTATGCGCGCCAGGTAGACGAGAGAGAGAGAGAGAGAGAGAGAATGTGCCGCCGGTGCAAAAAAGAAAACCTGCCGACGCGAACGTCAGGGGGACAAAGGGGGATGGGGGCAAACACAAGAGAGCAAACGAAACTGTAGCGGACGGTAGAACGCGGATAACAATGGCGCAAATACTGGTACCGGCTGCAGAATGCCCGCGAGCGCACACGGCGCATAATTAATACCATGGCCGGAGCACGCCGGTAAAAGAGAGAGAGAGGGGAAGGAAGGGAGAGAGAAATTCGTAGCACGGAGCGAGAGATCAGCGGAGACGCGGCAGAGGCGGAGGGTGGGAGGACGAGTATCGTGGTCCCCTTGGATCGCCGGTGGATCGTGGAAAGAAAGAAGGGATCCCCGTCGGTATATCGGGGAGAGCGGGTCCAGGGTGTCCACGGGGAGGAGATTTATGTGGCTCCTGATTGAATCGTTCTCACTCGATCGCGCCGCTTACTTTTTTCCCTCTCAGGAGATCCCTCTCTGCGACCTCTCTCTCTCTCTCTCTCTCTCTCTCTCTCCCCCCCCCCTTTTCTCCTCCTTCATGCGATGGCCCTTTTTCTCCACCGAATCCACGGCTACCGCTGCGAATGCACGTGGAATATCCGCAGTCGGCCGACCCGCAGGATTAGCCTTCGCTCGTTGCGGCGGTCCAAGATCGCGTCCGCGCTTGTAAAACATTCCCAGGCGATGCCGTTCCCGAGCTACGAGAGCGACCGAAAAGTTATTCTTCTCGCGCGAAAAATCGTCGCAAGTAGGCTACGAGAAACTTGATCTTTCAGTGTCGAGTTAATCGGAGTGAATTTTCTACTTGCGCACACGTTTCGTGGCCGCGCCGATGATGGATGTGAAAGTATCAGCTGCCGGGCTGTCGACGTTAACGTTGCCGACCGCTCGTTTTTCTCATTTCCACCGCGTGTCTGCTATTCCGCGCTAACTATGCGCTGGTCTTGTTTCTTCGTTAGAGTATCTCCCGCAGCCGTCATTGTGTTGCGACCTGAATAGTCAAAAATCTTATACGCCAGGCAGCAGCGCAGCCCCGTGTGGTACACCGCGAGATAATTTACCGAAGAATCCGTGTAGTGGAGGAGCGCGCATTTCATGCTATACACTGGCGGCCGTCGACACAGGTAGCCGTAAGGTTCCTGTGCGCTCTCTCTCTCTCTCTCTCTCTCTCTCTCTCTCTCTCTCTCTTTTTCTGTCTCTCTCTGGCTCTCTTCCACTCCCTCGCTCGTCGTCTCGTAGTCGCCATCGTATACCGTGCACGAGAGCGAGCGGTAAATTTCTGAAACAGAGTCTCTCCTCTCCATTGTGATGCCACGCTCTCTCGCTCCGGGCGCTCCGTTAGCTAGCTAGCTAGGAGGAGGCGGCGGCGAACGGAAGCAAAACAAAAGACGCCGAAATGCGTTCATTATTTCGAGCTAATTGGCGGTGCCTTTACCCTCGAGCCGAGAGGGAGCCAGTCAGGCTCTGGTAGCAGAAGCGGGAGCGGTTTCGGTGTTCTCGCAGAAGCGCGTTCTTAAACGCGTTCGCCTCGGGCCTCTCGTCCTCCTTCTCGTCGTCTTCCTCCTCCTCCCGCTCCTTCTTGTCCTCCTCTTCGGCCTCTCGCCCACTTCTCTTCTAACCTATGACATCGCTCCGTTGGTGGTACCAGAAGTAACGAGACTTTTTTTCTGCACGATCGCTTTCTTCAATTTGCATCCGGTGTCTCCTTCGAGCGTATTTCTTCGCGATTTCGAAACAGACGGCGCATGAACAGCGCGAGGAAACCCTGCAAGGGAAGATGTAACGTCACATTGTAGAGACACGACATTGACGAAACGGTAACAAGTAGTAGGTCGCGATGCTTAAGATCGCGCGTGAAACAGCTTATAATGAAACGTCGCGAGGAAAAAGAAAAAGGGATCCAGGTGCGTGCATCCGGAAGGAGAGATCGCGGCTGCAGCGGTCGCGATCTCGAATCTCGAAAGTGTCTCGCGGAAAAATGGGTCCCACTTTGCGTTACGGACGCGCTTCATTCAAAGGGAGACCCTCCGGTAGTCGGTCGCGTCAGTGGCGAGCAACGGACATGGGCGCACGGTATGCGTACACGACGCACGATAAGTATCGCGACACATGTCGGTATAAATGCCGTGATCAATAAAGCCGCGAGATGGAGAGGAGGTTCGTCTCGCGGCGCGGCTGGGAGTCGAGGAGGCCGCTATTGAAGAAGGCGCGCGTCTTCTCCTCGCGTTCTCCTCGCTCGGTTCGGTCTCCTCTCGGCGAGAGATACCACGGAACAGCGGGTAGGTGCATCATATTCGTGTCCGTACACGGTAGCTCGGCCGTTCCGATATACGCTTGTGCATACGCGCCTCTACACACACACACACACACACCCACACACGCGTGCGCGCACACACAACGTGTACACCGACCTATACATAATATTCCTGGCCGTAATACGGCGTGGGGCGCTACGTCGCGTCGTTGGTTCCACCGGACAACGCCACGTGATGGTAATGGCCGCGATAATTATTTAGATAGCGGAGGATATATGCTTCCTAGCGCAGCATGGGACCCGGCCACGTCGTTTCCATGGTGCCCCCGTTGGTGTAAGCCGGGGACGTGCCCGCCCGAAGCGATGGAACGTATATACCCACCACCGTCGTCCATTGGAAATGATATCCTCTTCCCTCTTCGCTCGCCCTCATTATTCCCCGCCGTTGCACGAAGCTCCGAGGCCCGGTACACACATGCACATGCAAACAACGTGCTCGGATCGTGTTCGTTCCCAGAGGATAAAGTCGTACGTCTTAAATCCGCGCCGTGACACCGCGACGTCGATTTCGTGACGGAAACGTACCCCCTTCGAAATAGAGACTCGAGAGAATACGCATAAATTACAGTTGGCTGTTTCAGACGAATGTTTCATAATTATGAATCGAGTCTTACTCGATTCCTTGATGCCTTGACGATCGCCGTTAGGGATATCCGTTTCTGGTACTTGAGTATCTTTGGTACCACTCGGGTTCCTAAGTCTTTCAGACATTGTCAGAGTACTTTCCAAATTACCTGAACTTTTGGTATATCTGTGTAAAAGTAAAGATAACTCACACGTTCACTACCAACGTCACACGTGTACGACAGCGGAAATCTTACTATGTCTACATTATTAAATTAAGTCTGTTTCATAGTTACATAGAAAAATATGATTTGTGGCGAAGGTTCTCCGAATAAATCCTGACAAAGTGAACATGTTAAAAAATTAGTTTTCGGCACCTAGATATTCAAATATTTAAATGATACCACTCGTCAGTTTGGGTACCCGACATATACCTGCTTCGATATATATCTCTACTTCGATAGTTCAGTAGTAAATCGAGCTCGACATCTTTACGTTCTCCTTCCCACGGGGGAGTCTCCGAAGTTAGCGAACCCTTGAACTTCTGTTCGATTTTCGAGGCGTGTGAATTAACGTGCGCCAAGTCAGTGAAGAATCTCCCCCTTCCGGAGTGGACCTTCGGTTCAGCGCGTGATGGACTAACACCGGGGTGGTGGGTGTCGATTTAAAAGAGGGAGAGAGTGAGAGCGATCGGTAAATCAGACGGCTAATCGTTCTATTTATAGATCCCCTCAGGAGTCTAGACAACTCGACTCTCGTCGGGATACTTCCTCGTGTGGCTTCCCGACAGACTTTGGGGTGGATTAACCCGCTCCGCCGTGTAACGGGGCATTACTTCCACGCAGTGCATCTCGGTCCATGGATCCTGCCTGAGAGTCCCCCGATTTTCGCATAAATCAGTCCTGTTCCTGTGCCTCTGCCTCATTGCCGGTAACCCTTCCTCCTTTCTCAGTGTTCCACCCACGGACGAGGGTGAAAGAGAGAGAGAGAGAGAGAGAGAGAGAGAGAGAGAGAGAGAGAGAGAGAGAGAGAGAGAGAGA
>NW_022639452.1:2779781-2786318 GCF_010583005.1 Odontomachus brunneus
AGAGAGAGAGAGAGAGAGAGAGAGAGAGAGAGAGAGAGAGAGAGAGAGAGAGAGTGAGATGAGAGAAAGAGAGAATGCGAGCGAGAAGGAAGGAAGGAAGGAAGGACCGCGGAGAAACGAAGAACGAAGGAGCGCTATTTTATTGCCGGCTTAATAAATGGAGGCTCCTTTATTTGCCCGAGCCAGCATCCGCTCGCAGTTTGCCAACCTGTTTGCTAACAACAAATTAATCGGGTGACGTATCCCGGCGAGTACCCACACACGTGTACCACGTACACGTGCACACACACACACACACACACACACGTACCTGAGCGCGTGTGCACGTGTATAACGCGAGCCCGCCCCATCTTTTTCCTCATCCCCCGCAATTCTCCCGTCCTCTCCTCCCTGTCCTTCCACCTTCTTCCTCGAGGACGAGGACGACAGACGAGAATAGGCAGCTCGACAGCGGTTCCTTCACCCCTTCGAACGACCTGCAACCTGCTGCTCACTTCGTCGTTTCTCTTCCCTTCTTTTCAGTCCTACGGTCCACCTCCTCCTCGTCGTCGTTCCCTCACGACCTTTCCCTCTTTCTCCTCATCTCTCTCGTGCTCTCTTCTCGTTCCCGACGCGGTGCCGAGCTCTCCGCCGTGGCGGACTCAGGTATGCGTTACCCGCGGTGCGCCCGACCGATACGTACGTACGCATAAGCCAATCTGTAATTCATAACGCGAACGTTCTCCCGAGTTCTTGCTGCCCACACGCTGAGAAAGGAAGGGAAAGACAGAGACGAAGAGGGACGAGACAGATCCGACGTCACGTATCATTCCGCGGGAATAAAACCTGACCTGGCCAATGTCGGCGTCTCGCAGCCGGACGCGCGTACGCCTCTCTTGTCCTGCCCGGGATGAGACGTTCTTGGCTCATTCTTTGAATTGCGCGTATGACATTGCACGTATGACATTGCACGCACGACATTGAACGTATGACATTACACGTATGACATTGCACGTATGACATTGCGCGTGTGACATTGCGCGTATCTTCGGTTTTAGGGGAAATCAGGAAATCCCTCGAGTAACTGCATTAGTCTGCTTCATCGCTAATGTTCATTGATAATTATGTGTGTTGGGAGCAAATTAAAACAAAATTTGATTAACCTTTGACCTTACAATATCTAATCAGATTCGTTCAGATTATGATCCAAGTTTGGACAAAATAAACTCAGATTACTGGTCAAATATGACGGATACGAGTTCTATTCGCGTTACGTAATGATGTATAACACTATAGAAATTACTTGCATTTTGTATTATCGACAGATTTTATTTCAAGTGACCTCTTCCCCTCCCTGGCACATGCGGTCACAAATTAAATCGCAAGGCTAGGGGTTCTGTCCGGTATTCTCGTTATGATTTATCGGATCTTCATGATATTAAATTGAAGGCACAATGATTTTCTGTTACTTATCGAATGATGTAATCGCGCGATATGTCGAGGATAAAGTCAGGGTCGAGCGTGGCATCTTCGTGCGAGGCGGAGAGGAGCGGGAGGGGCGCTTTCCGGCGCCGACATCCCAGGATTATATCAGCTGCGACGGACAGCTCGCCTAATAAATGATTCCCCTAATTCCCTTTCCGTCGAGCATTCGCATAATGGTCGTTATCGTTCTCGGGCCGGCGGTTAACGCTGATACTTCGGGATTACCATATTTACGAGTCGTTCGCGCGTGCGAGAGTCTTGTGCGTATTCTCTGTCGAGTGAGGTGTCTCAATTTACTGATTTACGTCGAAAGGAAGAAAGAAAGAGAGAGAGAAGCACTAACCGACCAGAAGTTTATCCTATCATTCTGTTCAGGTTGATCCCAATTAGTTATCTAGTTTGTACAAAGTGATGTAATTAATGTTCTGATTATTAGAATTTCCATAATTAACAATCATTAAGATACTAATTGCTATATTGAGTCACATAATTTATCGAGATTCTTATCAAGATTCTTCAGGTAAAAATTTTGATTAGGTTTGTAGATGTACAATAAAACGTAAATAAGAGAAGTCAAGAAGAGCCCACGCAAAAAATGTTGATTACGAAACACACTATCTCCACAAATAAATAAAAATCAGCGGAATGGTTTACAATCGATTTTGACGCTAAAGAAAGTGAAAAGGGAAATTTCAGACAGAATCAAAGTAGGAATAAGTTGTATCATTAAAATTAAACCTAACTTGCTAGTTTAGCTCCTACTGCGTTGTAGATTTCAAGATTTAACATAGGATCAAAACTTCGATTCGAACTTGCTTGGGCTTATCGGCATTTTTGAACCTATCAAATAAATTCCTAGTTGGGCGTATCCTCAATAGAATCACGATATCCGGTTTCGCGTGCGCGCGTAAGTTTTCAGGGCCCTCGACTTTTCGAGGCTGGAGGATCAAGAATCGCGATCGCAGGGAAACCGCGACGACAAGTTACCGACGTTTCGATACATTTCTATCGGGAGTAATAAAGCTTCGGTCTTTTTGCGCCCGTCGGAACCCATTACGACGACGGTCCCGTTTCTTCTCTCGATCGCATCGATGCATCGCCGATCGTCCCGATGCGACTTTTTCTCCCGCAGCGCGGACGCGTTCTTCCCCTCGTTCGTTCTGCCATTCTTTCTCGTTCTCTCCGTTAACCTGCGAACGTCGACCGCGGCACCGGGACCGGCAGATAGGAAGGACGAGACCCGGGGCGAGAGAGAAGAGGTGGCTTTCCTTCCTCGCCAGGTCGGAGCCGCGCGGATATCCGACGCAATGACGCCCGAGGGATTTCGAATTCCGTCGCGAGAGAAGCTGGCTTACGTAAGAGGATCTCGGCGAGAGGCCACGCAAGAAAACAGTTCGACCTAACTCACCGTGTTCTCCCCTTTCCCTCCTCGCCTCTCTCGCTCAGATTTTTCGTCCTGCTCGCCAGGAGGTGTACGCGCTGCACCTGTCGGTGCAAAGGACCTGACGAAGAGCGGTGTCTCGCGGTCAGTCGCTACAGCCGTTACCATCGTCGTCGTCGACGTCCTCGCCGTCGTCGTCGTCGTCGCACTCGCCGGTGCTCCCGGCGGCTACCGGAGCGCCGGGCTCCGTACCGGTCATGCGTCGCAACTATAATTTGAAATAATTTATAAATCTCCTATTCAATTCAAATTAAGGCTCCACTCTGTCGGATGAATAAAAGATGCGCCATACCGCTCGCCGTTCTCGACCAGAGAGGAAGACGGCGGCGGCGGTCGCGAGCTCAATAACGCGCGCGTGTGCGGGCAAATGGTGTCCCATTATACTCGCTCGCGGTAAGTTACGCCACGGGCGGATTGCCTCGAATTCCTCCGGGGAGATTATGATCGATTCGCGATGTATTCGCCGATCTCGCTCTAGACGCATAAATGCAGACCGCGAGTGTATCGCTCAAAATTGCCCGACTCTCGGCTATGCGGGTGCGATGTGCCGAATCTCTTACATCTTCACATATAAGTAATCATGTATTTCAAAATGAGACACATCTAAAAATTTATGAACAAAGCTTTTATTTCCTCTCATAATTAATAACAATACTTTTTCCAAATAACATTCTAAGGAAAAACTATTTGTACATTACAAAGCTCAAGTAGAAACTCTAAACGAGAATAAGAGTCTTATTAAGAGTAACTTCCTATTTACTTGTAGGGGGCACTTCTAATTTATAACAGTCATAAATATTAATAGATTAAAATTTTCTTGGACTAGAATAATTCGTAAATCAATAATCAAAATTAATTGCCATATACAATATCGCAAATGATTTCGTCAATTGATAAAATTGTTCATTAGTCAAACTTTGATGTGTGTGATCGTTGACACATTGATTAATAATTAATTTCATTCATCGATCGATTAAATTATTCGCGATTATATGTATGACGATTGATTTTACTTTGACTATTGCTTCGCCGATTATTTCAATCAAAGGAAATTCTTATCGATTAATACTCCCCTACACTGGTCTATAATTGACATGTAAGTATTTTTCACGCAAGAGAGCTATCTGTCGCGAGCTCACGATTGAATACAGAAGCATGACGCGCTCTCGACGCGAAAACTCACGAATTAATCCCCGAAACATCGCCGTCTCCGCTCGAAGCGCGCGCTCCGGCTTTGCCGTCATATTTCACCATGAAAAATCCGACGGCTGGTGCTGCCCCTTTTCCCGCGTTGTTATCCGCCGGCGCCAAGAGCCACGGAGGGACGGTGGCAAGGGAGAGGGTAGACGCGGAGCATTATAAAGCATTACAACGAGTGCTGTTAACGTTCCGTGTCCAATCCGCGCCGTGCTCCAAAATAAAACACGAAATGACGCGACAACGCTTCGCGAGGCTCTCTCTGTCAAATCCATCGGCATCCACTCCCCGAATCTATCCGCCCTCTCTCGTCCTCCTTCTCCCGCGACCGTGTCTCGCCACCGTATAACAGACCGGTGGCACGTTTTTTTCCCCTTCTGGTCCTCGCAATTGCGCTCTGTCGTCGCTTTTGCCGTTCAATCTCCCACCGGAAGAGTCCGCGTTGGATTTACGCGGATTTCGCGATGCCGCCGGGCAGAATGTAATAATTCGTCCGATAATTGCATAATAATTGAGGATTATAACGGCAACACGACCGTGTTAAATTTTATTATTATATAAATACTTTTGGGCCTGATTTTCTCTTAGATTTAAATTTTAGCCTTGGTGAAACATCAAATACTGACAACCAAGTTTTTAAATAAATCTAGGTTAAACTGCTGTTGAAAGGTCGATCTTTGAGCGCATATTGACACATATATTTCGAGGAACAATCTACAGTCCCATTGTTAAAAAAAAATTGTTACTTTTTGCGATCATGGCTTAAGGTAAAAGTAGCGATGTCCGAACACGTACCTACTTCTGAACGCTCTTATTGTATATTAATCTTTAAATACTTCTCTTGAAATTTTCAACGTAAAAATATACATACATATATAGAATATATATTTTCTACGTTAAAAATTTAAATTTTCGTATATAAAGACCAAGGCGATAAGAATATCCAGGATTCCGTAAATCTCGATTAGAAACTTACCCCGATGTTTTGATTGAGGTTGTGATCCTAGTTCTTTAGATTGTATAAGGTAGCGTTAATGGGTAGCCTAATTAATAATAATTGTTACTATTAATATATGATTTATCAGAATTCGATAGCATCTTTATGCGAACCAGGTAACTGATCAGTCCAAACAGAATCATGTGATAAATTTCTAGCCGGAATATGTCCGGGAGTTGGTGCTTTTACATTGCAGCATGGTTGCTCACGATACCGAGAGAATCGCGTGGACTTAATGAGACTCTCCCCGATGGAATCCTTTCCGTCTCTCTCATGCTGTTTGGAAAAGAAATCACACGCGTACCGTGAGCGCTATCATCCGCGGAGGAAAGTGAGTGAGTGAGTGAGCGAACGTAGCGAAAGAAGGAAAGGAAGAAAGCGACCTGGCAGCGGGTCAAACCGGCAATTAGCTCGGGGATAAACGGCGGGAGACGTTATCGCACGATTTTTCTTCCGCATTGCGATTTAACGGAGAAAGCATCGGGGAGTCGGTGACGGGGGAGAGGAGAGGAGGAGGAGGAGGAGGATGGGACGGAAGCAGGGGGAGATTAAAATCAATTTGTTCGTATCCCCGCGATGGGTCGTTGGTCCGTTGGCGAAGATTGCGTTTTCACCCCGCGACACGAGAAACGACGACGACTTTCAATTCGTCTTCCCGCCCACCACCCGCGCGCGCACGCACGGATAAACGGGTATACGTACGTTCGCCGCGGCGTTTTCTTGTTCCGCCTCGACGACGCGCGTGAGGACGAGCCGCGCTCGAATTGCAAATCAAATAGAATGCGACCCGCCGCGACGCGGTTACATCGCCGCGCGGGATGTATGCGCGCTCTCCTTCGTGTACTCTCCCCCCAGCCCCTTTTCCTACAGCGCGAGGAAAGATGCTGATGCCACCCTTGAGGGAGAGGGGGAGAGGCAAGGGAAACGTGAGCGAAATCGCGAGTCCACGTGACGCGCTGGAGACCCGACGTGCGGACTCGAACGACACGCGTCGTCTACACTGAGGGAAAAATTATCTTAAAATCAACAAATATTTCTGTGATGGGTGCCATTAACATATTTATTTATAAATCTAAATTCTCTTTATTTAAACCAAATATTGTTTACTTAAATCAGGTAAATAATATTTGATTTAGAATAAAGAGAATTTAGATTTAAGCAAATATGTTAATGGTATTCATCAAAAAAATATTTGATTTTAAGATAATTTTTCCCTCAGTGTACTTGGCGCGCTTTGCGAAAATACCTCGCGTCATCATCACCGCTCTTTTTACAGTAGTGACGACTAATTGCTAATTGAGGTACCGGTAGTCGAAAACATCGTTCACCCCCCGTAATCTACCGCGATACTTTGGAAGCGACGCGGTGGTTCCTCACCGATGGTCGCTGCCCTTTTTTTTCTCTCCCACTGTCTCTCCCGTTTTTTTTTTTTTTTTTT